>NW_010299037.1:11846-34145 GCF_000700745.2 Antrostomus carolinensis | reverse complement strand
GTCACTTCATTACAGAATATTTTTCCATGAAAAAGAAAAGGAAATGGCATCAGGTTCTTTCTTCCCATGCTGGATCTTTGAATCTTGATTCTTCTCATTCTCCAATCTACATTAAAAAAAAAATAAAAGGAAGGGGGGAGAAATGTCATAGCTCAAAATTTGTCTCATACTTCACAGAACTAACCAAACATCCATGAACTCAGAAAAAATGTATTCATCTTCACCGAGCTGCTTATTAATTTGTTTAATGTCAGAATCACACCATGAGGAATCTGTAAAAAGAAAACTGCACATGGAAAATACTTCACATGTGCAAAATATAATGTCAATTGCTAATTAGTGTAAAAAAAGACCCTACCAAAAACCAAACAAACAGACCATTAGAAAAATATCAGTGAAATCAGTAACACAGGACACAAATCAACCCAGATTGTAAAGTCTCAGGTTGAGGCTATAAGCTGGTTTATGACCTTCTGAGCAATGTGTCTGAATTAAGAGCAACAATATGCAGAAGAAATTTGAAATATGCTTTTCTAAGAGAACACATGACTGCTGCTACAGCAGTCTGTAGCCTACACTGTGTCTTCAGCAAGTTTGTCACCATGGCAACCTGAAATTTTTCTGTAAGACAATTTTGTTAGTAAAATTTTAGAGCTAGATTTGTGCCAGAAAGGAGTGTCCACACATATGGTAGTGACAGATACAGCAAATAGATATACCCTCTGAGAGCAGCTTCTCCAGGAGTGCCTGGGTCCTGCCCAGCCCTGGAGATGGAGGATGCAGCCAAAGAACCAAGATCAGCCACTATACTTATCCCGGGAGACCAAGTGACAAGAGAAGAAACAGGAACAAGTGGGAATATGGGCAATTCCAGCTCAGTTTAAGGAAAAATCTTCCCCTTAAATCTCCCCCTTAAAGAGAGCTCCAAAACTGAACCTGGAGCCTAGAGGGGATAAGGGATCTGTATCCTGGGATATTCACAGAATCCCAGACTGGTGGGGTTGGAAGGGACCTCAGGAGATCATCCAGTCCAACCCCCCTGCCAACCTACACCAGGTTGCACAGGAAAGTGTCCAGGTGGGTTTGAACATCTCCAGAGATGGAGACTCCACACCCTCTCTGGGCAGCCTGTCCCAGGGCTCCGGCACCCTCACAGGAAAGAAGTTTTTCCTTAAGTTTGTCTGGAACTTCTGGTGTTCCAGTTTGTGCCCATTGCCCCTTGTCCTGTCACTGGGCACCACCAAGAAAAGCCCAGCCCCATCCATTTGGCCCTCACCTCACAGACCTGGCCCTGCTTTGAGCCAGGGCTGGGCTTCCAGAGGTCTCTCCCAATCTGCATGATTCTTTGACAAGCTCATTTCTAGAGCTTGAGAACTACAACATTGAGCTGGAAGACAGCCAAGAGCCCTTTCTGTTCCTCCAGTGATGTCCTGTTGGTTTTCTCCAGGAATTAGATTAAGGGGCTCGCCATCAGGCCGTGAAGACACAGTGAAGTCTTAAGGAATCATCCAAGCTCTGCATCCTCCAGAAGCAGAAACAATTTCCTCAGTGCAGCAGTGGGTCTAATCCTTCAAAGCAGATCCAGAAGAGGTGGACAAAGGGCAAGGCAAAAATCACTGCTGTTCAGAACAGCAACAAGAGATTGTCACAGCAATTGTCCTTTCTGCTCTAATGGCTCTGCTTCATCCCCACACCCTGATCTGACCTGAGCATCAGCAAAGGTCCTGCCTTGGTCTGTTTCAATTTGAGTCCTTCACCTCTGAGCAGATGACAGCATGCTGCCTTCTCTGCTACAGCACAGATGCCAGGTGACACCACGGGTTCAGCTTTCACAGTCAGACTGGGAGGCAGGAGGAACAGAAGTATAGCCTGTCATTTCCTCCACGTTGCCTAAGCAATAAATCGCTCCAGCTCTCACTCTCAAAGCCCATCCGACATGGAGCTCATGCACTATGCAACAGATCCCATTCTGCAGGGATTTTCTTTCCCTCTGATGCTTCATTTCACCCCCCACACACCCACAGAAAGCCATAAGCTGCCTTCTGAGAACTGCCAAAAGCAGGAGCGGGTGAATGGAGAAGAAAAAACAAATACAGAACAGATGAAGCCATGAGAATAGAAAAGTGGAACTAAAAACAAGCAGCTTCTTAATGAGGTCACTGGGGATAAAAGCTTTTCTTTCCATAGCCCAGGAGGGTTATCCACCCTGCTCCTTTATTATTGTCCTAGGAAACAGACAAACCAAGCATCCATTTCACTCTGAAGGTTGGATCCTGGATTTCCTGGGCGTGAGCAGAAGACGCCCAGTGTTGTCAGTTATTCTTCCACTGAAAAAACCCAACACCCTAATATTAAGGGATGCCAGTCTAGTCACTTCTGCTTCTGCAAGGCTGCTAATCAGCCCGTAACAACTGCCAGCAGTGAGCTATGCCAGGTGAGAACACAGCCAGAGAGTCATTTTAAGAAAAAAATGTAGAAAACTCAAGGAGGAAGTCACAGCCCCTTGGCTTGATGCAGGAGGTATCTGATTGCCTGTTAAAAACCACTTTCCTTGCGTGATTAATGAGAGTGAGAGAAAATCAGCATTCACAATCTACATGTACATTGCAAGCAAAGGCAGGAACTTTCTTCTTAATTTTCCTGCTCGAGGAAATGAAGCACTGCTGGTGAGACTCCAGACATAAGTCATAGCTCAGTCTCCACCCTGCACAGAAGACAGCTGCCTTAGGCAGTTGATTTGGGAAGAGCAGGGTGTTGGGGTCCTTTTGTTTTTTGGGATTCAAGGTGTTAAGGTGACTTTGAGCCATTTTTTTCAGCTCCTCTTTCCAATTCAGAGCCATGACCACCATTAAGCAGATTCCAGCTTAATGGAACAGCATAAATCCACATTACCTGTGCATGCTCAAAAAGCCTTTCATCATTGATGAACAGCACCCTTTCAGAACAGGAACCCGAAAATTTCAACAGGGGATTTACTGCATCACTGAACATGCTCTTTGCTGACACTGTGGCAGCTGATACATCTCCAACAAGCTCTGCACATACCGGGCAGACCAAGCTAAGCAGTGACCTTAACACGTGTTGCAAGATAAGGTTGTTTAAGTGGTGATCAGCTCTTGTACAGCAGCTGGCTCTCCTGCTGGCCCTCACTCATGTGCCTGAGTTATTTGTTGGAAAGATTGGTCCACAGCATAACATGTAAATTTTATAAATGTCCCCAGTTCCGGAGATACACTAGGAAATAAATCCAGAAAATCTGATTAGGACTTGTCACTGGAGTAAGCTGATTAATCATTGATGTGGTTCTTTCATGTGGAGTTTGCGAACTCCTGCAGGCATCAGCAAACCGGTGGGTCTGAAGATTGCAGCTTTGAAAAAGTTCTTCTTTATAGAACAATTGCACTGATTTTTTCCTCTTGAATATTTAGTTCATTCTAGTAAATAAAACGAGTCACAAAGCACCTGTGAGATCATTTAGCTTAGCTTCTTGCATTGAGTTAGGCACAGGATTCCCCTGAGTTAATTCCTGTAGCCAAAAAGATAAGAGGATCTAGTTCAGAAAATGTAAAATCCAGCATGAAAAGCCTCTGTCAGCCACTTGCCTTAGTAATTTTTGCAGCAGTCAGTTGCCCATACTGTTGTGTAAAATAAAAAAAAGAAAAAGAAAAAAAGAATCACATTTCATTTCTCACCTGAACTTGTCTAGCTTTGCCTGTCAACAACAGGTCCTTTGAGAAAGAGATGAAAGCCTTCTATTATTAAATTGCTGTTTCCCCAGCCTCCCCCAAACTATTCTCAGCTAAACTAAGCCAGTTGAGCTACTGCCATCTCAAAACACAGCACATCCTTCCCATGCCTCAAACGCTGCCCTCGCAGTACGGCTTGTAATAATGCCAGGCATGATCACACAGGTACCAAAACACAGGGGGGAAAAAAGCCGTGAATAACTTCCCCTGGCCTCAAACACATGAAATAATTTGAATATATGTGGTTCCAAACTCAATCCGTGGATGAAACCCTCTAGTTTTAGATACAAATGAAATTGTGAAGACTCCTCTCCAGACTTTGCAGCTAATAAGAAGTCTAATCAATAAAAATGAGAGAAAAAAAGGAGTTTTGAGGGGTTTTAAAAATCTCCTGATGTATCTGCCTCTGAGATGTCCAAAACAAGGACACTGGTATGAAACACAGCTCCACAACTGACACCTGCAACCTATCTTCAAAAGCAAGCAGAAAGTATTAAAACTCAAACTGCACAGGATTTGAAAAAACCATAAATTTCTCCCCACTTGTTTCATATTCTCTTTCAAGAAGATTTTACAGCTTGCTTCTGGTTTTGAGATTTATTAGGCATTAGATTCAGGAACACAGAACATTTGTGGTTCTTCCTTAATGGGGACAGTTTCTCTTGAGAGCCAAAAAATTAAGATAGTTGGCATTTTCCAAATGCAAAGAAAAGGGTATCTGCACATTTTGAGCTCTCTGGAAGATCGTTTGAAGAAGGTTCAACTCAAAATTCACTCGGCACAACTGAGATGGTTTCATTCTTAGAAGCCAACAATAGTCAGGCACTGACAAATTTTGTCCCTCTCTTCTCTGGAACAGAAAGTGAACCTTATGCTACTCTTCAGTAAGACTCAGTCTTTCCACACCATCTCTTTGGATTCAAACTATCCAGAGTGACAAGTGTGTACTCCAGAATGCTGCTGCAATATGCTCAAGGAAGTTCAGAGATATTTAGGAAAGTTAGAGATTCCTTTAAGGGGAAAGGCAGTGATTAAAACAACATATCACCTTTGCTGGCTCATGGATAAATTAAAACAGCATATGGATTTAATGAAATAATTTTTACAAACAAAGACCTGACCTAGCAGAACGACTGGGTTTTCCTTTCATATTTAGCTTCTAGGAGAGTAGGGGAATATGTCTCCTTCAGCACATCTAGGTTTGACACGGATATGCTTATGAGTAACATGTGTTAGTTTTTGGTGAGTCATTGGTGCTAAATTACATCTCAAACTGTCTTTGTTTCCAATGCAGCAGGCCTGACTTGAGCTGCACACACACGGAGCATTCAGTCCTGGCACTCACAGGGTGTCCCTGTGTGTGGGGGACACAGCAGGTCTCTGTCCCCCACACACAGGGACAGAGACCTGCTCATGATATGTACCCAAGTGAGCATGCAAAATCTTTTTAATCACATAGTGCTAAGTAATTGCCTCTTCCTTTCCCAATTACTTTAAAATGGTTTAGCATGCCAAAGAATGATCTCCATTCTGTGTTGCTAAAATTCTTTCAAACCCACTTCCCTTCAGATTAACTCCATAAGATGGCAGGTAAAACATCAGCAGCACTTAGAGCTGCTCCCATATAGAGCCTCAGAAGCAGGTCAGGAAAGGTGGTTTATGTAGGATAGGCCTTGCCAACTCCAATGAATCATGAGTGCCTTTCATTATTATTCCCATTAATTGGGCTCCAAACTTCTCCTCCTCAGCTTCTCCGCAACAAACGCTTGCCCTGGGTAAACTGCATCTTGGTTCTCCCAGGTACCTCAGTACCACATTCATTTTTTGTTTGCTGAGCTGCATGGCCTCGGAGCCCTGATGTATTAGATTCAGCACAAAGACATGGCCATTCCCCCAAGAATTTGCAGTATAAATAGACACAAGCAGCCATGGATAGGAGGAAAGCACCAGCACAATGATAGAAGGTGACTTGCTGAAGGATTAGGGCAGAATGGGACACCCAACAACTCATCTGTGTCTTTGCCAGTACAAAACCAGGGCATGTTCCAGATCCTACAGCCAAGCAATACACCGCTGCTAAGGGCAACCAGTTTGGGTAAGGTCCAAAGTATCCATGAAACATGAGACACAAACATTTCTCTGCCAGCCAAGAGAGAGGGAGGCAAAAAGGCAGAACCGTAGCTCAAGGCTTGAGCTGTATGCTGAACTCAGGTCAGCAGGTTGATTTTCTTGCACACTGTCAACCCTACCTGCACACCAGGACACTGGTGTTTGCATGAGCATATGGAATGGACTACTCAAGAGCTCTGCAGTTGGGATGTCTTCCTAGGAGTGAAGCGACAAGAAGTAAATAAAAAATGTCTTCTGCTGCCTTGACAACTGGTTGACCCTTGTTCTGTGAGCCCTCCAGTAGGTACCAGAGATTGCCACCCCATCAGCATTGCTCCAGGGTGCTGATAGTGCTGCTTGTACTCTATCGTTGAATTTCCCCATAAGCAAGTCCTACAAATACCTTGAGTAAAATGGCTTTTAACACATTGGCAGCCAAGAAGCATGTTCCCAAATAAATCCTTTATCCTGAGCAGCCACTCTCCCCACTCTTGCCGCAAAACCTGCAGACCTAGGGTGCATAAAAGCCACACTTCGAACTGTACTCACCCAAAGCGTGTTATTCAATCTTGTCAGAGCTGAAGTAGCTGGGTTTGTACCAGTCTCCACGGTTGACATCTCTTCCCCTTGAAGGGAAAGCTTCAGGAGCAAATGTGTCTTTCAAAAAAAGGAACATGGAGACATATGTTGAGTATTAGATGCTTTCAAACACATGTTCCTTCAGCATTCTGCACAACATCCAGACAACCTCAAGTATGCAAGCAAGTACTGGTTAGGAGAGCACAAAGCTGGCAGCCCAGAAGATGCTTACACCGAGTATACAAACCTCAGCATGGCCCTACTTTGAATCCTAATGCCCTCACAGCTTCCTCAATGAGACATCTCTCTGCACAGGGAAAAACAGCTGGCTGTGACCCCAGCAAACTGCTTGTCTTCCAGATTTTCTTCTCTCTCAGAGAGATGATCTTCAGATGGCCTGAAGAGATGATCCAAAAGGCAAAGCAATATGTGCTGGGACAGTCCAGCGTGGCAGAAATGGCTTACCTCCTCTGCGACTGCTGCCGCTCCTGCTGGGGTTCATTATCGGCATACGCATCATCTGTAAATTAAAGAAGTTTCTTTAAAAACCTCATCTGTCAAGAAGTCCACATCTCCTTCATTTCCTCAGGTACTATGTGATCACTGAAGTAATTCCAAACTTCATTATTAAATTCTCTGAGAACAAGATTACTGCTGACACTATTGCAAAGCAGTGATGTTCTAGGGAAGCCTGCATTTGCAGGTGGGCTCTCAGGTCAACATCTGTCGTACTTAATACCCTACCTGACCTTACTGTAGCACAGATACAGCCAGGAGAGCAAAGTTAGTCTGCTGCAGTCACACAGGGCACCTCTTTGACTCATTTATCCCAAATTACTCTTTTAAAAGCTCTCTGTACTCTTCATTTCTTGCTCGCTGTCCCAGCAATATGACCCCAGCCTTGGCCAACCACAATTCCTTCTCCTACCCAAATGCCACCAGCACTACAGAAGCCACACCAACACCATCCACAGTGAACCAGGCTGAGATGCCTTGGGCTGAGTTACAGCTCTAGAGCAAGAGCTGCGGTGCACTTGCTGCAGTCCTCTGCAGAAAGAGATACTTTCCTTTTCATGTGCAATAATTCCCTTTGGCATTTGTTCCTTATTAACATTGCAGGAAATGCAGGAATATTGGCAGCAGTACTGAATTTTAAGTGATGGTTAAAGAAGACTTGCAGGAAGATCTCTGCTTGTAAAAGCAAGTGTTTATACTGAGTGCCCTATTAAACAAGACTTATGCTTAACCCACAGAGGACAGACTGAACATCCAAGACTACCTTGCATATTTCAGTACTTCACATGCAGACTTTCTGCTCTGCAAATCAAGAATTCCTGCAGTGCATTCAACTAGCTAGCTCCAAATAGAGATTCTGAACACAAAAAGATCAATTACAAGCTAATCTGGCAATTCAAACCAAGAGGAGATGACACAGAATCCTCTTTGCTTGGTATTATTCATTTAATTACTTGCACCTTCCAAAAATAAAAGCTGTCCATATCCTCTGGCACCTTGCTTGTCAAACTACCTTTGGTCCTTGAATATAATCCTTAGGCACTACACCCACTGTAGATCTGGGTTGTAAGTGCAGGCAGCCAGGTTCTAGTGTCAGTTCATGGGAAAAGTGGACACTGGCATGATGTGAAAACAGCTAGCAGGAATTCACAGGTTGGGTCAAGCAGGAATTCACAGGTTGGGTCAAGCAGGAATTCACAGGTTGGGTCAAGCAGGAATTCACATCTTAAAAACCAAATAAGAGCTCCTAAAAGGGACCACAAATCTCAGTAGAGCAGATGTTCTTCAGCTATACTGTGATAACACGCTCAGCTGAGAGCTGGATTTAGTAACAGAGCCAGAGCCATCAGGATTTTTTTCTGTCTCCAAGATGTGCCCATCACTGTTCTCCAGGCACATACTTTATGTGTCAATGAAGAAATAGTGTTGGAGTTGGTGGATGTGCCAGACTGCCACAGGGATTCACGCTCTCCCCAAGCATCCATCAAGCAAGGTCAGACCTCTCAGCTGATGGAAAGTGAAGCGTTACAGGAGACAGTTGGATTTCAAACCACGTTGAGTTTTCTGATCAAAACCTCCAACGGCAACAGGAGTTGCAGTTCACACACGTACACCTGACTTCTTAAAAAGAGGATGAGCAGAATTTTTTCTCTCCCAGGCAGAAAAAAAAAATCAGTTTTCCTCTTCCTTACCTCCTCGCTGCTGATCGATTCGGAGCTGGACGCACCACGATGGCACTGCACGATAACGTTTGAGATCATCTCTCCAGAGACTTCCACGACACTTCTGCAGAAAGCAGTTGCCTGTAACAGATGAAAACAGAGGAACTATCATCCAGCAAAGCTATAGGAACAAGCAAGGTCCAACCTCTCCGCTGATGGCAAGTGAAGCATTACAGGAGACAGTTGGATTTCAAACCACATTCAGTTTTCTGATCAAACCCTCCAATGGCAACAGGAGTTGCAGTTCACACACGTACACCTGACTTCTTGAAAAGAGGATGAGCAGAACTGTCGTACATCAAAGCTACAGTAACAACCCTCTCATGGGAGTTTCACCGAGTGTAGGAACCTGTACAGGGATTTTTAAAACAAATTTCACAAGGATTAAACTCATGCAAGATTATACACCTAAGAAATTATTGGAGCAGACTATGGCCAGAAGAATATATTCTGGCAGCATATGGCTACACCCAAGTTATTGCTCCACAATTGCATTAACTGCACAAAGCCTTGAGCCTGCTCGAGGTAGAAGAAACTCTCCAAATCCTTTCCGTGGCCCTGGCATCACCAGGTACAAACAGAAGAGCTGTGCAAGGCTATGCTGTTGGCAGCTCCAGCTCTAAAAATTAATCTACCTCTAAAGAAATTATCTCTACGACTTGCCAAAAACTCCAGCAAAACCTACACCCAAGTTTGGAAAACATTATCTTTCATACTGTATTGTCCCAGGAAGAAAAGAAGAGGGATGGTGTCTGTTTAGGATACAGTGGTAACTTCACAGCAGGCAACCCTTGCATTCTTAAAGAAACTTTAATTTATTAATTTTAAAAGTTCTACTAACAATCATCAATTTCACATTCTCCCATCTAGGTGCACACACAAGCTGCTTAGCTCAAGAGTAATGATACTCAAAGAGATGTTTACACCCCTCTTCATGGGGTAAACTACTTCCCGAGGTAGCAGGATGACTCGAACCATGAAGAAAACCTTTGCACCATCTGTTCAGTGCCTTCCCCAAATCCCTCCTCTTCCCTAAAGATTGCTCCCAGGAAGGACAGATAAGCTTGGCAGTCATTCCCAAAGGAAAAATAAGCCAGAACAACTCAGCTTGGAGGAGCAAAAAGGACCAGAGATGACCTCTGTGGAAGTCTGACTGCACACAGGGACTCCAGAGCTGCTCCACATGCGCTGTAAGATTTGTGCAAGCGGTCAGGACACAACCACTCAGGAGTCCAGGTTCAAAGAGGATGTGTTTACACCAAAGCTGGTCATCTAAGAATCAGAGCACAGCAAAAGCCGAATCCAGAGCCTGATCCTGATCCCTGTTTATTTCAGGCTGTGAAAAGAGAGTTGAACATCCGGAGATTAGCACTGCCAGCACAGAGTGGGAATCTGCACTACATCAGAAGATAAGTCTTTATGTGGTGCCTAGATGCACAACACACAAAACCAGGTCAAAGGTCAAACATCAGTTTTTCAACCCTCTTAGCTCAGAAAAGAAGCCATTCCCTCCTTTCAGGACTTGGTCCCAGAGCACTGAGACACTTTCACTACACGCTGCTTCAAGACATGCATCCTCTTTTCAGCTCAGAGCAGTTCCTGTATTGCCCACTGACCAGGCAGAAGAGTTTCCCAGCACTGACCCTTCCCACCTAACACCCACTCCATGCTGTAGGTTGTATTTGTTTGGGCTTGGTTTTGTTTTCAGGCAGCCAGTCATTCTTCATTCTTCAGCACCAGTGGTGTTTCAACATCTCCTGAGAACACCTTTGTCCTGGTGTGAGCTGGGTCAGAGCTGGTTTCTGTTCACCAGCTGGAACAGCGCTGGGGTTTGGGTTCAGCTGGGATTGGTTAGAAGAGAAACACTGAGAACACACCGATGTTTTCATTTGTCACTGGAAGTTGAAGGACTTTGTGTTTTGCTGGTCTGAAAGTGCAAGGTCTAAGGGGGTGAGGAGTATTGCCATGAATCAGCTCCATGGGCATTGGGCTCTGCCAAGGGGCTGTTCCATCTCCTGTCCCCCATGGGCAGGAGATCCATGAGGGGCTCTTCCTCTCTTGCTCTCTCTGGCTTTCGCTCGGGCTCTGGCTCTCCCGGGATTGCGGTTTCGGGTCGGGATTGTCACTCCTCCAGGATCGTGATCTGGGAACGGGCCGGGCTTGGTTGGTGGGTGGTGAACAACTGCAGTGGGTATCACTCATTTGTGTATTCTATTAATGTCATTACTATTTTATATATCATTCTTATTTTACATTTTCTTTTATTTCAATGATTAAATTGTTCTTCTCTCCCCCTACGAGTCTCCTTCCCCTTGCCCCCCATTTCTCTCCCCTATCCCCTGGGTGGGGGCAGTGAGCGAATGTCTGGGTTTCACTGCCAGCCCAGTGCTGGCCCAGTCAAACAACCCCAACCCTGCACAGAGCAGAGGTTCCACATTCCCCCCAGAGGCACTTACCACGAAAGGCCCCATTTTGAAGTCACATGTGAAGGGGTCTCTCCCTGAAGCTTTCGTGCACACAGTTTCACGAATGCTGAACTGCAGCTCTAATCTATAAGCATCGCTGTGCCACATGTCAACCTGGTCAAAGGAAGGTCAACACAACATCTAATTAACATCCTGTCATTCTTCTATGCCTACTACATAGAATCATAGAATGGTTTGGATTGGAAGGGACCTCAAAGATCATCTAGTTCCAATGCCCCTGCCATCAGCAGGGACACCTTCCACTAGACCAGGTTGCTCAAAGCCTCATCCAGCCTGGCCTTCAACACTTCCAGGGAGGGGGCATCTACAACTTCCTTGGGCAACCTGTTCCAGTGTCTCACCACCCTCACAGGGAAGAACTTCTTCCTAATATCTCATCTAAACCTCCCCTCTTTCAGCTTAAACCCATTTCCCCTTGTTCTGTCATTAACTGCCCTTATGAAAAGTCCTTCCCCAGCTTTCTTGTAGCCCCTTCAGGTACTGGGAGGCCACTAGAAGGACTCCCCGGAGCCTTCTCTTCTCCAGGCTGAACAGCCCCAACTCTCTCAGCCTGTCCTCACAGCAGAGCAGCTCCAGCCCTCGGATCATCCTGGTGGCCTCCTCTGGACTTGTTCTAGCTGCTCCAGGTCTCTCTTGCTTCCTCCTCAAGCAGAAGCAAGATATAAGTGCATCATGGGTCAGTGTCCAATTTAGAGCAGATGACTGTGTGTAAGAAAGGCTGTTGTATTGTGCCCAGGAGTTACTCTTAGGCAGATTTGGTAGCAGCAACATAGAACACTTGAAACCCCACAGCCATTGTGGGATGCTCCTGTGGGATTTTTTTTTCACTTGAAACCCCATAACCATTGTGGGATGCTCCTGCTTCTCAGAACTGGCTGAGGGGGGACTAGAGCTGTCAAAGGTAGATGAACATGGCCATGAACCCCTACATGCTACCCCCTCTTCTGTGGGAACCAGGGTGCTAACAGCTCTGCTTTGGATATCTAGACTGCTGGGAAATCTATTACAAATACGACTTGGAAAGTAAATCACAGGACAGCAAGGAATCAAATTAATGCAGCTTCTAGAGTTGCTCCTTGTCAGTTCAGATGCCTCAATGGGCAGTGGGTAAGCCATGCTGCAAGCTTTAGAGCACTTGGTTTCTTTTGTTGATACATTAGGATTTTCTGTTCTCCTTCTGACAGTTTAATCAATATTTTAGCTCAAAATAAGAGACTAAATAAAAATTCCCCCCAAAAAACCCCAACAACCAACAAAAGCCCCACTTCTTGCAAGCACTTTTTTTTTCCAAACTAAATCAATCCAAAAGTCATCTTGTCATTCATTCGTGCAGAAGACTTGATACACATCTATAGAAACAGAATTGTTCTGAGGATGTTCAGTAACTAACTTTAATTTAGGAAGCTTTGACTCCTTAGCTCTGGGTATCCAATATAACTCTTAGCAACACGAATTAAAACTGATAAGGGTTTCCTCCTTGCATTTACACACTAGTAGATTTAAAGCAGAGTTGGTGTGTAGAGACAGATGATGTAAACACAGATTGGAGAAAGAATCTTAAATGTGTTTGTGGTGGCATTTAATTAGCAGTGCAGACATTCAGCTGAGACCTTCAGAGGAGCCAGGTTACTTTAAACCCAAAGCAAAGCAGTTAGCTGGAGGTGTTTTAAAACAACTCTTTTCTGAAACAAGTTGTGAATAAAATCTTACAAGACATCCCTCAAAGATTTCTATTCTAGGGGTAGAGTTTGAACTCCTCATGTATTTTTAATTGCAAACCAACATACAAGGAATATGTAGGTTCCTAAAGCCATAGCTTCAGATAATGCCCCAAACCCACCCTCTTCCAAGCAACATTAGAAAACTCCCACTTAACTTCGAGTCTCCAGGGTTGGGTGAAAAAGAGTTTTCCACCACAGCAAAGCATATTTCATGTAAAGGATCTCTGTTGTCTGCACACTTACTCTCGTGACGTGGCTCCTGACAACACCATACAGGTTTTTCCCCCACGACTGGGAATTGATCTTTGCAATGGAAGCGTTGAGAGCCTCTTCTGTGACAGGGAGTTCATAGTCGTACACTGGAAACCCTGAGACAGATGCATAGTTTCATTAGAAGTTCAGTGTGGGCTTATACTTTTCCTCCTGAAACCAACCACAAGAAAGAAGACATGGTTACATTCTCAGCAACTTACCTGAACACGAGAAAACAATCAGTGTGAGAACAAAAATTAAGATCCTCATAGCGTGACTTTCAAAATCCTCTTGTCCTTTCCCTTTCTAAGCAAGGATTTCCCGTGTATATTCTCTGTCTCTATATAAACGCAGCCTTGGTCCTACACCTGACCTTCCTGTGTCCAAGCTCTGCTACAAACACCGCCCTTTAAACAGAATTGATCCCAGAGTAAATATTTGCCGTCAGCTTTTCTCCATTTAGCAGTAGTTCTCCGATAAGAGATGGGCCACAGTGTCTTTTTCCCAGCACTGCAACTAAAAGGGAGCAATGAATTCCTGATGTCTCCAAGGCCAAAGGCAGAATGGAGTTATTTTGTTCACTTTTAGCCATTGGTTTTCCATGGGGGGAGTCAAGTCTTTCCTTGGCACCTGACCCAGCACCTCCTCCCTAGAGAAAAGGAGGCTGAGGGGAGACCTTGTGGCTCTGTGCAAGTCCCTTGGAGGAGGGTGGAGAGAGGTGGGGGTGGGTCTGTTCAACCAAGGCCCAAGGGACAGGACAAGAGGAAATGGGCTCCAGTTGTGCCCAGGGCAGTTGAGATGGGATGTGAGGCACTTGTCTAACTAGAAACACTTGCTAGTCTTGGTTTCCAGATAAAGGCAACCTATCTTTGATAAGATACACAACTACCACAACTGCCCCACAACAGAGCCACTGAAATACTTCTCGTAAGGTTCAGAGATGCACCTGGGTTTTAAGTGCTTAAAGGTTGTCCATGGGAGTTTGGAGGGAAACTTCTGCCTTCAAAGAATTTCACCCATTGCTACCTGTTCACAAGGCAGAGATGTGTCTAACTATGTTCATTTTGAAGATCCCTTGTGTGAAATTCCTCCATTAACCTTCAAATCTCCGTTCCACTTGAATTGTGGCACAGGGTCATTTTAAGAACCTTCCAAATGATAAGCACTCAAGGAAAGACATGGGAACATGCAATGTACCAGGGCTCAGTTTTAATAAGGAAGAGGATAAAGTTGCTTCTGGTTTTTAGGTTGTCAGATTGCAGGATGGCAGCTGATCTCAAGGTTGCACACTGCAGGAATCTGACTCCTCAGGTGACAGATGGAGTTGGGAAAGTATCACTCACACTGCAAGTACTTTAAGGCAAGACCCATAAAGGCAACACATTTCCAAGACACAACAGAAACAACTGCTTAGGTGTGGGCCTTGATGGTCACTGGATTCATTCCCTGTTGTTTCTACAAAATCCTAGAGAAGGAACCTGTTGAACCATGGTCACCCCCAGGGAAGGGTTTGTGTAGAGCTGCAGATGAGCACAGAGACTGGTAGGAACTGGGAAGACTAGCAGACACGGCACCAAACAAGAACCTCACCAGGGTGACGTTACTGGCTAGTGCCACACCACGTGTGTGCCAGCCCAGCCAAGCACTGCTTTGAGAGAGGTGGATGTGGGTCCATATTCCAAAAAAAAAAAAAAAAAAAAAAAAAAAAAGGGGTGGGAATTCTTCACCAGCCAACTTGGATTTCAGCGTTGGGAACATGATCAAAAACGCCAGCTGAAACTTTGCCCAGTAAAAAGCCAGAGCCTCTTCTGTACATCCATTCTCCTTGTTCACTGCAGCTGAAGACGCTCTCTCCCAGCTCTTGGACACACTCACCTGCAGCAGAGTCTGCTCATCCTGCTTCCCAGTTCTCCTTAACTGGTGACTGTGCCACAAGGAGGACAATAACATATTTCTGCAGCTACAGCTATGCCAGAACACCACAATGTAAAGGATTTAAACTGAGCTGGAGATTCTCAAGAATGCCCAGTGCTATGCCCAACTTTTCTGCAACCAGAGCCAAGATGATGCTGCCTCAGATCAAGGAGAAAACCTTCCAATAAAGTTTGACCTGCTTCTACAGTGGCTTCTCTGCAATCAATTGTGCTGCTGTGGTAATGAAACACAAGAAATGAGACAGCTCAAACCACTTGAGAGGAAAGAACTTGGCATTCAGAGCCCCAAGATCCTTCTTTTTTTCTAGTAAGCTTCACCACCAACTTGTTGCGATAGTTTGGATAAAATTTAGCTTTCAACTTCATCCCTAGAAAATGAACCATCTGGCTCTTGTATGCCAGGACCGGTTAATATTCCACCAGAACCTGAATATTTAAAACTGCTTCCTAACTGCTGAGCCACAGCATTGCAGCCAGCCCAACAGTAATTTTAACTAGTGAACCAACTGCATCTCCCTGGAAGTGTTCTCGGCCAGGTTGGATGAGGCTTCGAGCAACCTGGTCTAGTGGAAGGTGTCCCTGCTGCTGGCAGGGGGGTTGGGACTGGATGAGCTTTAAGGTCCCTTCCAACCCCAACCCTAAAGAGCTCTGGTTTTGTTTTGCAGCATCCAGAGAACGGATTTGTTTGCTATTCCACCTCTCTGAATCCTGGCTCATTAAGTCTGTAATGAACTTGGTAAATATTTCTCCTCTCTCTCCACACATACATTATATACTCCAGTAGATTCACGTTACAATAAAATTGGTTTCACCCACTGTCTGTGTCAAAGGCACATCTGGGTTGATGGTGCTCAACCCAAACAGAGACAAGAGCTGGGAAAGAAGTAGAAACTGGGGGTGGACAGGATGGGAATGGATAAAAGGGAGGGTCTGTTGAGACAACAGCCTCAGGCTCATGTTGGTGGGAGAAAAGACAAGTCTGAGCAGGACAGTCTCTTGTCCCCACTCAGGTAATGCATCTCCACATGTACCACCTGCCCAGTGCTAACAGATCAGGTGCAATCAGTGAGAGAAGGATGGTTTATTTCTCTCTGGGGTAAAGGTTTAAAAAAAAAAAAAAAAGCAGTTTTGGGAAACCTCTGCTTTCAGTAGATTTAAGCAGTTGAACCTCTTTTACATTTCCAGACTTGAAGTGCCCCCAGTTCTGGGTTTCTGAGGAGGTGTGAGGTTTTCACCACATTCTCTTTGCACTGGAGACTGTAACTGAAGCACCAGGTTAGGAAACACCACAACATTTGTGAAAAGCAACTGGAATACAACCTGAAATTCAATACAGGTCACATTCCCGAACCCAAGAGACTCTTCAGTTATTGGTATATTCAAAACAAAGTTGTTTCATCTGTGCTAAAGAACCAACAGGCATGGCCACGCAAGACTGAGGACAACATGCTCCTGAAAGAGCAAAGCATCCTTCCCTTCCTGTTGAGACCAGCTGGTGACATTTGCCAACAAGGACCCTGCCACAAATTACTAGGTACTACAAACCATTGTGGTCACCAGTGCCATGGTACATGGAGAAGTGATGAAAGGTGGAGCCTTTGTCTCAAACCAAGACCAGGGCAGAACAAAATGGAGAAGGTGCGGAAAAAAGAGAGAATAAGTGTTTCTGAAGTGTTGCCTGCTGCCTTCCGCATCCCTGGGAATTATACAGACCTTCATGGGAAGATGACCCAGACACCACAGAGCATTGGGGAGAAGCCATAAGTTTTGTCTGCAGCTTTATGAAGGTTTCTGGTTGCAGCAGCAGCAATGGAGCTCACAATCTTTGATCAGGATAACATTTTTTTTTCCACTGATTAACCAGACAGAAGGCATTTGAGAAGGCTTTTGGTGAGAGCTTGCACAGAGCAGCCAAAGAAAGCATATGGGCACATCCATAAACATCTATTTAGGAATGAGAAAAGTTATACCTAAACCCCCAAGGATACAAAGCCTCCTGAAACTTGAGAGGGGGCAAGATGGAGAAAGACTCTGTACAATTTAAGGACTAAATTTGATTCTGCTACCAGCAAGTTCCAGATGCCAAGTACCTTGGGGTGGAGGAAGGGGGTTGTGTCCAATTTAATCTACACAGCAAACAGTTATGTGCTATTTAAGAAAAGAAGAAATTAAAGAGCTTCTGTTAGATGACTATTTTCAGACCACTTTCACTCCCAGCAATCAAGTCAGCTCTGTTCCCAGACAACTGGGAGAACAATAATTTCTCTTTGTGAGGGAAATTTTGATAATTACAAGACGCATTTTCATTTTAAATGTAAATCACCCAGCATCATCACATGCCTGAAAACAGTCCAAACAGCATCCCAGGCACTGAGGGGCTATTCCTGATCCCTTGTTTCCTGGACTTGCAGATGACAGATGAAAGTTAATGATGTCCCTTCAGATAAAAGAAAACCCAACTAAATTCAAAGCAGCATTTTTTTTTCTTGCCCCTAACTCTCACAGCATGACATTGTCAAAACCAAGTCTCCTTAGAAGTTCTTCTCCATGGGTAACTTCATCACACACATGGACGACTTGTATTGACATTGGTTGATAGAGGCAGGGAAAGGCCTTCTAGGTTTCACTCAGACTAACAGAAGCTTTGAGACCTGATCCATAGTTCATAGACACCACCAGAGACTCAGCTCTGATTCCCTTCAGATCTTGCCTGAATGTCCCTGGAGAAGCCAGCATTCAACTGTACAGCCAGTGCAGACACTGCCCGTGGGTTGCTGAATGTTCTCCAGCCCTTGACCACCCAAGATGGAGATGGAGTCTCCAGATGGAGCAGAGACTCATTCCTGGATGGAGTCTTTGTTCTTCCAGTTTCTCTAATTGCTCTCACAAGATGGTCCTCTGCCATGCTAGCTGCATTTCTCAACCCCACATACAGCTTTTCACTGTAAAGTCCGTGAAGATTTGGTGGTCAAAAGGAGAGCAAAGAGAAGACAAGTGAATAGAGTGACACATCAGCTTCCCCCATCTACAGTATTAAGGATGAAACCAGATGCATTCATTAAGTCTGGTGTTCATACCATGGCAGTTTCATACTCTGCAAGGTTTGCTGATGTTCCAGGAAAACTCACCAGGTTGTTCTAACTGACTGAAGGGAGCTTCTAAACAGGAGAGAGCGTGACTTTTTCCATGGGCAGAGAGTGACAGGACAAGGGGAAATGGTTTTAAACTGAGAGAAGGGAGATTTAGGTCAGGTATTAGGAGGAAGCTTTTCCCCCAGAGGGAGTGAGACAGTGTCTCAGGTTGCCCTGAGGTGTGGCTGCTCCTCCCTGGAAGTGTTGAAGGCCAGGTTGGATGAGGCTTTGAGCAGCCTGGTCTAGTGGAAGGTGTCCCTGCTGCTGGCAGGGGGGTTGGGACTGGATGAGCTTTAATGTTCCTCCCAACCCAAACCATTCTATGATTCTGTATTCTATGAATATTGAAAACCAGAGGAACTAGTGTCTTAACAGTAATTCTATAAAGATTGAAGGAAAGATTTCAGTCAGCATGTAGAGACAGTGCCTGACCCCTGGGCACTGCACTTGAGGTGCACCATACCTGCTGGTCTAATGAACACAACTGAAACCTGCACAGGTTCTCCTGCTGTTGCTGGAAGTGGACTTTGAGAGTGAAGCAAGAGAAAGCACACGTTACAGCAAACAAAACCTCAATAACACATGCTGGATGACTGTTCTGAAACATCACAGGCTGAAGCAGAATCTCAGAGGTCTCACTTCATTATTTTGAGCCTTTGAAACTTTAAATATTTGTATTTCCCATGCCTGCCAGGTCAGCAGTAATAACTCCTACAGGGTCACTGGCACAACTCTGTAGCTGATGCAAGGCAAACATTACCTCCAGGCCCAAAGATTGATACCTGAAAAGCCAAAGAGCTACATCTTTTTAAATTTTTATTTTGTTTTTAAGTTTTGCTGACTGTACTGATAATGTTCAAGGTTTTCTCCCTATCCCTAGGGCACATTCTCAGATAGTTCAGCTGTTACATCCTTTTGTATTCTTAGCAAAAGCTACTTACAACCACTGATCAAACCAAGCTCTGGTAAAACTTGAAGACCTAGGTGAAACCAAGGAAAACATTCATCTCCCACTTCTGAAGCCAACAGCAGCCACTAGTGTCATACTTGTGAGCTTCAAGCTGCCATTTATTGCAAGAAAAGAAAGAAATTCTTCCTCACATCCAATCTCAACTGCCCTGGGCACAACTGGAGCCCATTTCCTCTTGTCCTGTCCCTTGGGTCTTGGTTGAACAGACCCACCCTCAATTCAACACACAAGGGGTTGTTTCTGGCTGCAAGTCATGAGAAGGTGTGTATTCACAGGAACAGGAGTCATTAATTTTTAGTCTGAATTAATTTTTTAAAAAGTTATTTCTTCAAGGTACAATCTGTCTCTCAAGACAAAAAAAAAAAAATAGAATATTTTTCTAATTTCACAGAGGAGTTAAGATCAACAACCAGGAAAATCAGGGGTCCAAACAAACTTCAAGGATTCTTAAATACTGAAGCTGTCATTTTCATCTCAGTTTTTTAGTCTCTAAGCAGTTACACAAGGTTTTAGACATTAGATAAAAAGTCATTGGCATTAAGGTCAAGCTTTAAATCAGCATATATTTTAGATAATTACCTTAGTCATGGGCAGCAAAACCAAGAATGAGCCAAACGGGTAATTCCAGGCACTGTTTTGTCTCATATCCCACACAGCAGCAACCTGGCATTTAACAAGGGAAACCACAGAGACCTTCAGATGCTGAATGGGACCAATCTGGTGGTTGGACCATACATAGGGTGAGCTCAATATACTGAAGGAAAAAAAAACCCCTCAAGAAATCACTTCTGGTCCTGGTTCAAAAGATGGTGCATAGCCAGAGTTTCTCTAAAAAACCCACCACCAAAAGCAGGATGCAGGCAGCCCTCATGCTCGTTAGAGACACTCCTAGGAACAGCTTGGTTGTGATCACACTAAGAGGCAGAGGCATGGACTGCAGAAGTTGTTTACCTGAGACCAGTGTCCTGGTTTTGCTAGGATAGAGTTAATTTTCTTCTTAGTAGTTAGAAGAGCCGTGTTTTTGTTTCAGTGTAAGACTCCTTATGAGAAGAACGTTGGCTGCAAGCAAAAAGGGTGAATCCACCCAAACCACCACAACCATAGAGAACAAATAAGTGCAAATAGTAGGAGGATTGGAGAAAAATGAATGAGGCCAGAGCACCACAGCAAGCCAGTCCCTTGGTGAGCGCACACCACACGATGGAGGCCCTCTGCAAACCCACCACTGGAGGAGAAGTCCTCAAACACAAAAATTGTACCCAACCCTCCTCCTCCAACTGCACACATGCACATATGTGTGGGCAACCATGAGCAAAAGCACAGGTAGGAGTGGACATAAAAGCTGGGTACAGCTTGGTAGCTCCTGCTGCACTATCTGACCTCCTCTGGATCCCACCACCAGCCTAATCCTTGTCCTAATCACCCCTTTCCCCCAGCACTGAGAACAAGACAGACCCTGTTCTCCCAGAACAGCCATAACACAAGCACCTGTGTCCTCTCTGTTGAAAAGATACAGCAAAGTGGTGTATTTTTTAATTAACTATGACTCATTTAATTACTTGGACCAATTAGTTTCATTAATTGATTCACAGGCAGTGCTTGGGCACCTGACAACTATTTAAATGAAACGGCCTGAAAGGGCCTTGTCTTGCACATCTGCTGACACCTTTTTCTATAAATTGCTGAGGACCACGGAGGTGAATCAACTCCCATTCCAAGCACGCTGCTCTCAGAAGAGTTATTATCAGCCCAATCTTATTATTCAAGCCAGGCTACCTAAACTCACATTTTACAAGCAACAGTATTAAAACTCAAAGCTCCTCCTCTCTCAAATACACCCTAAAATATAAATAGCTGTTGCTCAGGGACTGGCCAGGCTGGTGGTGGGTGATTGCTTTTGCATCACTATTTTTATTTATTTTTTTTCCCCTTTATCTCAACCCAGAAGAGTTGTGGATTTTTTTTTTTCTTGCTTCTGCCAGCTGGGGTCAACCTGCCACACTTGCATTTGTTGTAGTCCATCACCAACGCTACGATGCTGCCTCTGTTCCCCTGAGTGGCTGCATTTAGCAGAGAAATCTGATTGTAATGGTCAGCTCTAAGGAAAAAAAAATAATAATAATGACTTTCCTGATGTACTGAGCACATGAACAAATATCCCAAGGACAGATGATCTTTAAAGTCCCTTCCAACCCAAACCATTCTATGATTCTATGACATTCACACTAGCAAAATGCAGTCACCTGGCTCTGGCAGAAAGCACAAAGCTAGACATTATCATGGATAAGGCAACTCCAACGGTGACACGAGTGGTGCTCCTGGAGCATTTTCTGCAGCGTTGAGTAGTCCCTGATTCAACAGTCTGGTAGCACTGGAGTCCTTCTGCCTCTTGAGGGTTCAATGCCTGGAACAGCACCAGTGTCATCACCAACAACAGGGATTCTTAGTATTCAAGTATTTCTGCATCAAACCCCAGAAAGCCAAAAGATTTTAGAAAACTATACAACAGGTAAAGACCATAGTCTTCAGATTTGTGGATTTTATAGTTCAAGTTTATGTCTCGCTGACCACCTTCAGTGCTTGCAGCAAGCTTTGGGGTTTTTTTCTTGCTTTTAAGTGGAAATTCTCAAATAGCAAGAGGCAAGGCCTTAAGGGAAACATGCTGTCGTAGATCTTAGAGCTAAAGTTATCCAAAGCAAATCTATAATTCAATACAAGTACAGCTCCAGCAAGGTAGGAAAGCTCTGAAGAAGACATTTGTGGGAGTCAGTTATCAAGTGTTCCAAATTTAAGATCATCAGCAAGTCTTTACAGAGATAATTTTTTATAGGTTTACTCATCGGGACACGTAGAGAAGCCAAACACAAATCACTGCAAAAATACCCTGAATATTTCATAGCTCAAACTCTACACTGATACCACTCACAATTCAAAACCATTTCTAATATCCAAACAAAACCTCTTAGGAGTAATGTCTATTTACTCACGATTTTGTGAGCAGAAAAGGAAAGACAGGTGAAGTTTGTGAATAAATTAATCATTAGAAATTAGCTCTTTTTATTTAGCAACTGGGTGCACTCCAGCCAAAACGGGGCACGCTGCAGAAACCAAGGAACACCTCACCTCTAGCAGTT
>NW_010299037.1:6036-11797 GCF_000700745.2 Antrostomus carolinensis | reverse complement strand
CCTGCTGAAACCATCCTGCATTTATGAATCCGAGATTTCACAGAAAGCAAATTTATTGCTATCAAGGTTTAATGACGGCCCATGATTAATTTCTAAATGGCATAAATCCTTCTTCACAATACCTGCATACCAGCCACCAGCCCAGGCAAGCAGAACACTTTCAACCTTCACTTACTCATATCTCCTTGCTCGAGTCAATTATTTTTAACTGCATGTCATTTTAATATCTCTTAGACCAAGATCACATTGCAGATAAAAAACAATGTTTTTCAGCTATTTACCATGAAGAGCAAATCTACATCTTTTAACCAAATCTTAGAAAAAAAAAAAAAAAAAAAAAGCAGCATTTTACATTATCTCGTTAATATTCCTCTTGGCAACAAAGATCTCCCGATAGCAGCAAACTCATAAATTAACAGGGAGATTATTAGATTTACATGTTTCTTAGATGACAGTTTTACAATGTTGTTATTGGAAATACATTAACATCCTACACAAAAAAAAAATAAAGAAATAATAGGAATGGCATAAAGGAAGAGCTGCTACCCACTCATACTGGGGATGCAGGAAAATAACTCGACACAAAGTTGCCTTGAGACAGTATCATATCCATGTTTTAAATCAAATTAATAATGGAAAAGCAGCAGACAGCCAGGGGCAAAAACATGTTAAGCCATCTCCTTCATGAGGAAATACAGACTGGCTTATTTACAACACCCAGGCACTGCTTTCGCGCTGAGATTCCTACAGCAGGTTCCCTCCTGACCAAGGGACACAGCCTCAGGGGTGTTGCCCGCTCCCCTAGGTACCTCAAATATCAGGAGTGGGCCACAATGCATCCTCCCACCCCTGTGGTTCTCCATCCCATGCCAGGGCCACCACACCTGGGGACAGGTGTAGGATATTTCCACAGGAAAGCAACTTGTACTACAAGATGTGGCAAGCATCCAGCAGGTCAGGGGAGACCCAGCAGGACAGGTATATCCTGAAGGATATCTGAAGGAACATAATTGTGCTTGATGTGTAGGCACCCATGGAAGCTTAAAAACAGCTGCCTCAATTTCCAGTCTTGACCAGCATCATACACATCTGGATGCAGGACTGCTAGGAGGTGTTGCTGAGACCCAAGGTGACAGGACTGGATGTCTAAAGGCCAATTTGTCTACACCTAGTACTCCTCAAACACAACAGTCTAGTGTCATAGAATCATGGGCTGGTTTGGGTTGGAAGGGACCTTAAAGCTCATCCAGTTCCAACCCCTCTGCCATCAGCAGGGACACCTTCCACTAGACCAGGTTGCTCAAAGCCTCATCCAGCCTGGCCTTAAACACTTCCAGGGAGGAGCAGCCACAGCTTCTCTAGCCAACCTGGGACACTGTCTCACCACCCTCACACCAACTAATTTCTTCCTCATATCTAATCTAAACCTTCCCTCTTCCAGTTTAGAGCCAGTCATCTTGAAACCAGACAAACCCTTGCACGTCAAAAGAGAGAAGAGCATCCCGCTCCTTTCAGGATGTCTAAGCTGTGCTTGTTCAACAATATGCCCTAAATTTAAGGTGTGCTAATGCCCAGCAGTAACAGCTGCCAAAAATGCCTACCTCATTCTCTCCAAGATGCACAAAAAAGGCCAATTAGCAGGAAGCTTTGGAAGCCAAACTTTCCAACCCTTTCCTGAGGCCAGAGGCACATCAAGATCAGCTGGTGCCATACACAGAAGGACTCTCCAAAGTGCATGGCCCATGCATCTCAGCTCTGTGCTGACTCTGGGCCAGAGCAGCTTCCACCAAAGTAGAAGTTGTGACTCTCTCTCCATCTGTCTGCAACCGTCTCCATCGGCACGTAAGAGTCCTAGAGAAATCAGGTGCTAGAATATCATGACACTAAATTTACACATCCCCAGCTTAGATTAGCCTGTAAAGGAAGTAAAAAGCAGGACAGACCCATCACCTCTTGGAGCAAAGCAGCGAAACCCACACAAACACATACTGCCATGGATTAAAAAAGCCTAAATAGAGAAAGATGTGCATGAGCGTGCAGGTGAAGGCCTTTTAACTCACAGCTCTTACTGCTGTATGGAGCTGATCATGTCCCAGGAGCTAGCCAGCCACCATGACAGCGTATTTAATATTTATTAATTCACCAACAACACAGCAGTCATTTCACCCAACAGGATTTCTTTTGATGGGGCAGGATTGTGTGCTCATCTTGCTTTGGGGCTCTCAGCTGGGTGGAGATGCTCCTGCTCAGACCTCAGCTGAAGGGTGGGTAACAGACCCCTGAGATGGACCTTGTGTAGAGTTGGTCTCTGCAGCTGCAGGGAGAACTCAAACCCAAGTTTCTCCCTTCTCCTGCCCCTCTCTGAAATGCAATGGACCAGGAGAAGTGGAAGAACCACAGCTAGATCCAAAAGAGACATTTGTACCTAACTCACTGGGAACTTTTTGGGAAGCACTTGCCTTGGGAAGTAACCCCCTTTCCTCCAAAGCCATTTACCCAAATTAGTAGTTTTCTTGGGGAAAACAAACATATGCTTAAGAAACCCAGGCAAGACTTAATTACTTACAGTCCTTTCAGAACAGGCATTCAAGCTCTTCTCCAAGTGTGTTTCCAGGTGTAGGTTCAGACTCAAAGCCCCAAGCCCACTGCAAACACAGGCTGGCTGCTGTCTTCTTCACATCTCTGAACTCCTCTCTTCAATTATGAGAGCAAGAACAGTCTGTTCTCAGTGAGAGAGACCAGGACCTTGTTCCTACAGGATGTTCCTTTAAGCAATACCCAAGACTATCCGTTGTGCAGATGCATTTTTCGCATTTGCTCTGAACAGTCTTTGGACAATGGAGCTCAAACTGGCTCAGATCCAGCATCAAACCCCAACTACTGGTGGAGAAAGAAGCAGCAGCTGCATTTTCAGATATTTTGCAGTAATGTCTGAGATAGACTAGAATGGTCCCCTACCTCTGACCTCATTGGTTTGATTCCTGACTGTGGTTTATGAAAGGGATGGGATTCTTGAATTTTGAGGACCAGGACACAGTATGGCAACTGCTGCCTGACAAGTGCTGAAGTGGGATGACCACACACCTCTCTCTGCTAGTAAAGCCCCTGCAGATGCAGCCCAGGATCTGATTTGCCATTGTTGCTGCAGCAGCAGCACTGTTTTCAATCCCATCGTCCGTGATGTTGAACGTTATGGGACCCAGTATTGATCCCTGAGGATCCCACTTGTGACAGGCTGACAGTTTGAAAAAAAACATTGATTACCTCCCTTGAAGTGTGACCTGTGAGCCAATTTCCTACCCATCTCACAGATCACCCATCCAATCTGTTTCTTGCCAATTTGTCTAGAAGGCAGCAGTGGGAAACAGCATCAAACACTTTGCTGAAGTCCAGGTAAACAACATCCACTGCTCTCCCCATGGCAACAGAGGTTATTTTGTTGTAGATGATGATCTACAACATTTACCAAGATGATCTTGGTAAATCAATGCTGGATTTTCCCAGTCACCTGCTTCATTTGGTAACAGTTTCTAGGAAGATCTAGGAAGGCTTGTTCCATGCTTTCCAAGGAACTGGAGTAAGAATAACAGGCTTGCAACTTCCTGGGTCTTCTTTTGAGTCCTTCTTGTAGATGAGCATGACATTTACCCTCTTCAAGACATCAGGGTCACTCCCTTGATCTCTACAACTTTTCAAATATTACATTGCAGAAATGCCAGCCACTTCTCTTAACACCTGGGGTGGATTCTGTCCAGGCCTATAGATTTATGCGAGTTGAGCCCTTGCAAGAGCCCACAGACCAGCCCTTCCTCCACTAATGGTGGGTTGACACACACGTTGTCATAGCTGCTTGATCTGGTGATTTGGGTTCCAGCTACACCAGTAAAGACAGAGGAAAAGAAGGTATTGAGAATATCTGCCTTGTGAGCATCAGCAGTGACCAGCTTCCCTGCCACGTTTAGTGATGGTTCCATGTCTTCCCTGTGCTTCTGCTTACAGCTCAGGTAGCTGAAGAGCCCTCTCTCTTGTACTTGACATCTCTGGCCAATTTCCTTCCTGACTGCATCTCCACATGCCCTAGCAAGGTTCTCGTAGTCCTTGATGGCTATCTGTCCACCTTTTCACAGCCAGTAGGCTTCCTTTTTTGCTTTTAAGCACACCCAAAACTCATTGTTAAGCCAGGGTGGTCTCTTGTTCTACCTTCTTCTTTGTAGGGGATGGACTGTTCCTTTGCTTTCAGGAGCCTGTTCTTAAACAACTCCCAGCATTCCCAAGCTCCTTTACCCTCTGCGGATGCTTCCCATGGAATCCCTTGCAGCTGGGCTCTGAACATATGGAAGTTGGCTCTTCTAAAGTCCAAAGATTGTCCTACTGCTGGTCTTCAGCATGCTCAACAAGATCCTAAACTCCACAATGTTGTGGTGGCTGTATCCAAGGATAACATTGGTAGTTGTGTTGTCAAGTAAGTCTTCTTGGTTTGCAAGCAGTGCAACGCACCGTTTC
This sequence comes from Antrostomus carolinensis, assembly GCF_000700745.2. Classification (NCBI taxonomy): domain Eukaryota; kingdom Metazoa; phylum Chordata; class Aves; order Caprimulgiformes; family Caprimulgidae; genus Antrostomus; species Antrostomus carolinensis. The sequence goes on along the minus strand of NW_010299037.1, from coordinate 7,294 downwards.
TAGTCAGCATGTCCAGCATCTGTAGCAGGACAAAGTCCTCAACACATTCCAGGAACCTGATGGCTGGCTGGTACACAGCTGTATTGTTTGCCCAACCAAGTGTCTGAGTAACTGAAGTCACCTGTGAAGACAGGTTCTGTTGGCTCACACAGAAAAAGAAGTATGGGACAGTAGTCCGTGCTTTTTTACCAGTTGTGGCAGTCTCTCTGTGACATCCCAGATCCTGGCAAGCAGCAAACTTCTGACTGTGTATCAGGTTGGCAGTGGGCACCTCGGTGCCTCTCAGCAGAGAGTCATCCACTACTAGCACTCAATGCTTCCTTTTGCAGCTTTCAGTATGTGCTGCTGGTGCAGTTTCTTCCTGTGAATCTTCATCATTGGTTTTGTCCATTATCACTAAATGATCTCTGCAGCTCTAGCTCCTGTCTGAGATGGTGGCCCCAACCACCGTGGTGAAGGGATGGGCAGGACATGAAATAGCTGTTATTCACAGCAATTAATATCTAGGAAATATGCAGGGAACAGCAGGAGTAAAGCTCAAGGACTTTCCTCCCCAAGGTCAGTATCTCCTTGCTCGGCACCCCAAACCATCTATCTGTATGTGGAGAAGGATTCTCTTGTGTCTGTGAAGGTGACAGGACCTTCGGAATAGGGACTGACCCTCATGGGGGACGTGTCCACTGCGAACTGCAAACGAACGCTGCTTGCTCAAAGGCAAAAGGAGCCAGGCTTGAAAGCTGGTGCTGGATCTTTTCTCCATCTGCCAACACATTTTTTGCCCCATTCAACTTGGGCCTCAGTCCCTTGCCTGGCTCGCCAGGACCATTTGTATGAACCAAAATGCCAAGAGAGGCTTGCCAAGGGGAGAACCTTTCTTATCTGGGCCACTCTTGGTACATCCTCAGCCCCACACACCATTAGGGTTAGGGTTAGGGTTGAGAGATCTACAAAGCCTACAGCTCCAGGGACACTGTCACTGGAAAAGGCAGGCCAAGGGGAGCACGGCGCTCCATCAATATTTGTTCCTTCCTCACCTTTCTTATCTGGGCCACCCTTGGTACTGAGGTCTTCAATGATTAAGAATCTTAAGTGTCTTGTGGGTTCGATCCACCAGGTCTGAGATGGAGGAGCTGGTGTCATCCTTTATTCCTTGAAGGCCTGGTATAGAGAAGAACAGAGCTGAAGTCGGTGCCCCGGTCTGCTGGGACCTCAGGAACCCTTCCTGCCAGGGCCACTCTACCCAGCTCTTCCCATGGCC
>NW_010299037.1:0-5964 GCF_000700745.2 Antrostomus carolinensis | reverse complement strand
CACTCGTCCAGGCAGAGCCCTCCCTGGTTGGGGCAGGGGCTGCAGCTCCCAGGACAGGCTCTTTCCTCCTCCTCCCCAGTCTCCACTGACACCCCGCCGCCCTCACTCACCCTTGTAGATGACCTGAGCTTCTCCTGCTGTCCCTTCATGTGCTGCTGGGTGATCCCTAGACATCCACAGCCTACGGCAGATCCTGCTGGCCCCAGCAGCACTCCTGCCCTGGGGCTTCCCCCAGCCCGACGCCCACGGGCAGGCGAGGGAGAGGGTGGCAGGAACCCCATGGGTCCCACATCAGGTAGTCAGGGCTCCACAGCCACAGGGCCCGTTCCTGCTGCTGGTGCAGCAGCCGAGCTGGGGCCAAGCTGCAGTGGGGCTGGGAGCGACACCCGGGGGGTTCTTGCTCACCAGTGAACCTGATGGACACATCTCACATGGACTCCTGTGGGTTCTGCAAGTACAGCAGGGTCTGGCACAGGCACTCATTCATTCTGCAGCTGGAGAGAGGCTGTATGTGCTGGGGTTTGGAGGGAGCAGAGGGCTGGGTGATCCCAGAGGAGCTGCCAAAGCCTGGGCTCCATCAGCACCCCCAGGCTCAGGGAGGGAGGAGAGCCTGGACAAGAGCCCACCAGACCACACACCCAAGGGCAGGGAGCCTGCTGTTGGCAAGGGACAGACCACGAGGTTTTGAGTTTTCAGAACATGGTTTGAAGTTATATTCACCATTTTACAAGAGAACAGGTGACTAGAGCTGCTGGCAAGTATGCTGCAGGTTTTATACACGGAAGGAATGAACCAAAACCACAATGTAGACATTCAAGGCATACAAATGACACAGGAAAAAATAATTTCTAGAAAGGAAACTTATCTCAATAATTTCTGATGCAAGCTAACTGCCACAGAAGTCAATGAAAGCCTGAGTGCTTTATAAACTTTTTAACAGCAAAACACAACTATTTCCACATGTAAACAAGTAACATTGCTATTGGAACTGCTGTATCCCCCAGGATCGGGTAATGCAGAGCGTACAGGGAAGTTAGGTGATGTGAAGCAGCAAGAAAGGAGCAATAACCTTTGTGAGAACATCTCATCACAGTTTTCCTTGTAAAACTATTCCCTTTTCAGCTACAAAGAGAAGCAGAGCAGCAGCTCCAGTAAATGACACGTACATGTGCTGGCCTCAGCACCTCAGTCAGCTGCATCCTCAAGTAGAAACATTCCCCATGTACAACAACACTTCATATCCCTGCGCTGAAGCAAACATCAAAACACACAAAAAGGTCTTGTCTTGTCTTCACCATCTTGGACCAACATGTTTTCACGTGGACTGGAACATGCAGTGGTGCTGAGGGACGTGGTGTAGTGGTGGACTCAGAAGCATTAGGTTTATAGGTGGATGTGACCATCTTAAAGGTGTTTTCCAACCAAACGATTCTATGCTATTGTGCACAAAGGCTTTGGTTTCTAGCCAGGCAGCAGCCAGCTGTATTTCCACTTGTTAAGGTGACTCACCTGAGGAGTGTTCTGCTTCAGCAGAAAATCCCTCACCACCTGCCTAGCTACTCATCTGGAGACCTCATGTGGCACCCATATAACATATTCTGCCTGACAGCCCTCAGAATAGCTGCAAGTCATGGTAAAGTGTATGAACTATGACAGCCATTGCCAGCAAAAGGAAAATACCTAAACTCTCAAAATGAAACATCTTGGGAGATCATTCCTAGACACTGGAGATGAAGATAGAGACAATGCTTTGCAAGGTAAATAAATGGCATTTGTAGTGGTTTCCCTTCTGTTGGTAATGCATCCAGTTATACCCCACAAAACACCACAAAATTCAGCTGCTATTTTGGACACAAAGCAGAAAGAGCAACCTCACCATGGCAAGCATCACAATACTGAAAGCTGACCAACAATCTCCTCTCCATTTCAAAATGCAAACAGATGTTTGCAAGAGTAAAACAAATTGCAATGCTCCAAGTATACAAATGATCACTACAGAAACAAGCAAGGATTGCACACGGGGCCTTCGGAAATATTTTCTAGTTGCATTAAGTCTTTCCCATGCTGGGTTGGAATAGTTGAGCTTCTGCATTGCTGTACAGTTCCAGGTAGAATGGGAAGAAGTCCACAATGTTCATCTAGAGTCTGAGATGTAGGTGCACGGTTGGACCAAAGGCTGTTTTTCCTCTGAGGGATGATGCTGAACTACATCGCATTCTGGCACGCCAGCATTACAAACTCCAGCAAGTCTGACAGACAGACCATGCAAGTAACAAGCTAGATCTGGCTACTACACAAAGGAGAGGCAAGGGAGATTGATTCATTAAGACAAGCAATTAGTGGCTAAAAGAAACCCATGAACAGGCCCCTTTGAGTGAAACTGAAAAGCAAAGTGATTTTGGCAGCAGCAGCAAAACTCTTGGAATTAAGAGTGCTTTTTAACAGCAGCTGACAAGGACTAATTGCTGCCATTGAACATCAGGGAAGATGAGGAAAAAGGAGAGCTTGGGTAACGTGGGAGTCTTGCCAGGAGATAAACAGTCATCTTAATGTTTTACCATCATCTTGCAACAAGCAGAAAGGGCTGTTTTATCACAAAAATAAAAAGAAAAAAAAAAAAAAATCCTAGTAACTCCTGCTGAGACTTTGACACTCGGATGGATCAGTTACCGTTTGCTTGGTGGTTACTGCCAGCTCAGAGAAATGATTCTTGATGAATCAGGACCTGTGTGAGCAAAAAAGAAAAGATTTTAGAGTAGAAGTCTTAGCCCACCTCAACATTTTGCTTTCATCCTTGTGACATCAGCTTGGAAAACTGTATGTCCTGTGCAACTCTGGGGATCAAAGAGCTCTTTGCAGCACTCATCCAGAACATGGTGTCTTGGCAGAGTAGAGACACTAGTTGTCAGGAAGTGAAAGCAAAAGAAACACCTGCATGTAAAGCACCTGGAGTGGCTGATCCAACATCTCACATTGAAGATGGACAGTGCAGAGACAAGCACTCCCTTTCAGATGAGACAGCATTACAGACACATCTGCTTCCTGTGAGACACTAACCTCTCTGTTCAAACCCTGATGTTAGTACTGCGGATTGCCAAGGCTCAGCTTCAGAGTCAGGACAGCTCACATGCAAACTGGTTTGATCACAACCAGGATGCCATCTAGATAGTTTAACAAGCATAAACTGGAAAGGAACTCCATCTTTTCAAGGCACTGATTATCTAGAATGATCTTATTTCTATCTATAATTATTATTATATCTATAATGATCTACAACCTTGTTTCTGCAAACTCCACCATACTCCAGGAGTACTGTGTCCAGTTCGAGAGCCCCCAACACAAGAAAGACATGGACCTGTTAGAACGAGTCCAGAGGAGGCCACAAGGATGATGCGAGGGCTGGAGCAGCTCTGCTGTGAGGACAGGCTGAGAGAGTTGGGGCTGTTCAGCCTGGAGAAGAGAAGGCTCCAGGGAGACCTTCTAGTGACCTTCCAGTACCTGAAGCGGCTCCAGGAAGGCTGGGGAGGGACTTTGGACAAGGGCAGGGAGTGACAGAACAAGGGGTGATTGTTTAAAACTGGAAAAGGGTAGGTTTAGATTAGATATGAGGAAGAAATTATTTGGTGTGAGGGTGGTGAGACAGTGTCCCAGGTTGGCCAGAGAAGCTGTGGCTGCTCCTCCCTGGAAGTGTTCTTGGCCAGGTTGGATGAGGCTTTGAGCAACCTGGTCTAGTGGAAGGTGTCCCTGCTGATGGCAGGGGGGTTGGAACTGGATGATCTTTAAGGTCCCTTCCAACCCAAACCATTCTGGGATTCTATGATAAACAGGTACAATCTTTCCCAGGCTGTTTAACCACGATTTATTCATTCCTTCCTACAGATTATTTGTTAAGACTCCCAGTTCCCCCTTGTCACTGTTCCAAACACTCTCCAGCCACTCTATCATCCTCCTTGAAGGTTAATGCTAACACTGGATGCTGTACCCTACAGAGGATTCACTGCACTATAAACAGCAGGAGGATTATTTCATACATCTCACAGATAACACATCATCAGCTATTTAATATTCCACTTCAGACACTTTTCTGCAGAACTGCTGTCTCCTCAGCTTTTCCCCCATTTTGTGCCTGTGTAGCCAGTAATTCCCAGGTAACTGTAAAATTTGCATTTGTTCTTACTGAATTGTAACCTATTTTTCAGCCAAACTGCAGCTTTGATCTGAGCCGGCGCTGTTTTGAGCAGGGTTGGATGAGATCACCTCCAGAGTTCCGTTATTCCACAGCCTATTCTCTAGGTGACTTGGAGTTTACTGCATCCAAGAAAACGCCCAGGAATTGGTGATCCTTGTCGATTTTATTAGGTGGTTGCAAGTCATTCATAACTAAACTGAACTTCAGGCCAAGTGAATATGAAGTTACCCCTGAAAAGTGGTGAGACAACTGATTCAGGAACACTTTTCATGAGTATAAGCTGAACCCTGGGGAGAAGGAGCCAGGCTTTAATATTCAGGTTGATCAAGTTGTTCCTGGTTATCCTGGTCAACAGCTACACTTCTTAACCTTCTTTGTTTAAAGATGACAGGAGTTGACTGCATCCATCAATATTCTGCCTGGTTTTCACATTCCACTGGTACCTGTGGCTCCAACCCAGTTCTTCCGCAGAACTCGATAAAAAAAGGACACAAAGCTGATGACAAGACACTGAAATGCAACTCTGGAGACTTTGGGTCAACTCTTCACGCTGCAGTTTATCATACAGGACACAGGAAGGCTATAGTGATCTACCATAACATCAAATAAACCATATTCCTACCCAATCCTGAATTTCTATTTGGTTTTTATGTTCCTCAGAGTTAAAATGAGCCAACTATAAAAGATCCAGCACAGCAGTTCCTAATTTTCCAGAGGGCTTCCAGCACAAAGACAACTAAAATAACCTTGGGTTATTCGCAGTTTTTTTTTCAAAGGCAAGGGAGCAAAACAAGATATTTTAAACCATGCCAAAAATTGTTAGAAACACCAGAGGGAAAAATATATTTTTCATTAAAAAAAAAAATAAAATAAATGAGGTAGAGAATTCAGCTCTTATTTCTTTTCCAATATTAGACAACATCAATACACACATCAATAATTAATACTTCTTCTTCCAGAAGAACTGGAATATAACTCTTAATATAACTCTTCTTCCAGAGACATAGCAATTTAACATCACAAATGCTGATCAGTTATTCAGGTTGGAGGATGGATTTAAAGAGGGCTTACCCTGCTCAGGTAGCTGCCCTTGGATTTCAGCTGCATTCACTTGATTTTGCTGGAAATCTCTTTCAGAAGGCCTTTCAAATCAGAGAGCTTAAGAATTAAAAAAAAACAACCAACTTTGTTTACATAAAATCAATCTAAAAATCATTCCAACAAATGACCACAACTTGGGATGAAGGGAAAGGAAAAGAACCAAACAAGCAAGCAGTAGTATCTTAAAATACCCTAGAAAATACCATCCAACATCAGCAATAAGAGGCATAAAACCCCTTATGTGAACTTCCTGGCTACCCTGCAGACACCAGCTACTGCTTCAAAAGCAATAACTGCCTGGTTTTTGTATTCAGGAGTCACACTGTGGTGGCAAATGAAGCAGTGTTAATGTTGCTTTTCACAGGAAAGCAATGCTAATAAGTAATATGAGTAACCAGTAATTGCCTCTCCAAATATTATACCAAATGCACCGGTGCTTGAAAGGACACTGCCAATTCTGGTTTTCATCAATGCAATTAATGTGGTGAGCCCTAATGCATATGTATTTCATGTAGGCAGCAAGCAGGCATCATGACAGCTACAAGCTCCCATCTACACTCCAGCTCCTTGTGCTCCTTCAAAGCAGAGACTGGAGGGTTGTGCACTCGGGTCAGGGCAGTCCCAGGTATGTGCACAGACGCTCATGGAGAGCAGCCCTGCAGAGAAGGACTTGG
>NW_010299036.1:37164-40113 GCF_000700745.2 Antrostomus carolinensis | reverse complement strand
CGTGGGGGTTTGGGGGGGCTCAGGCTGAAATTGTGCTGAGTTCCTTACAGAAGTGTATGAAATGTATCATCCCCACCCCAAATACTTGGAAATGCTGCTAAAATTATAATTTTTAAGAAAAAAGTGATACCAGCCAAATTTGCGGGGAGAAAAAAGGATGATGTGGGATAGGAGAGGACAGGTAGGACCTCTGAGAGGATGAGTTGAGGGGGGACAGGTCTCCCCTCCAGTGTGTGCTGGTCCTGATGGGGAGCGCTGGCTGCGAGGGGACTTGCATCGCAGTGCCCTGCATGGGGGGTTGCACTGGCTGATACTTAGCCAGGGATTTTGGGAAAACTCCAAGGATGGGGACTTCTGGGGACTGGGATGTGCTGTTGGAGCTGGACAGTGGTCCTGGCAGGCAAACCCCAAACTTTCTAGCCCAGGTCAAGCCTTTGATCCCTGACCCCCCCATCTCTTTCTGTTGGAGGCTCCACTCGCAAAGCAGAGCAGTAAATAATAAACACGGGATGCTAATTCCAGTTCCTGGGCTTGAATGGGGATCCGGTGTCCTGCACATCACCCCTGCCTATCTCCCGTGGCTTTTTTTGGAACCCCTTGTATGGAACTGGTGGCAGCCGATGGTCTCTCCCTGCCCTACCCGTGTCTGACAGACAAGGGATCGCTGTGCTGGCCTGGGCTGGTTTCCTCTGTGATTCACTGGGGTTGCTTAGAGACAGACGCTGGTGAGGACCAGAGCTGGAAACGTTCAGTCCCAGAAATGGTGAAGCTAAACTTTACCCTAAAATGGGAGCAGGTCTGCTGGGAGAAGCACATCTGCCCATGGCCTGGCTCTGCTTTCGGGTCTCTGCAAGCGATAGCTGGTCCCTGCAAACTGGGACCCTCTGCTCAGGCTGGGCGTGAGGTCACGGGGAGGGGCAGGGCAGTTGGAAATGGATGTAGAGATGGGCATACCGTGTTTTCACCTTCTTGCCCTCTCCTAGTCTCCAAGCTGGTGGCTTTGGGGCTAAAGCCAGGCTGTGGGGACAAGGGAGCCAGGCAGCAGCATCGGTCTCCTTCCCCTGCTGTGGTCCAGCTGCTTCTGCCAAGCTCACCCTCCTATATCGCCTGCCGAGCAGAGGCTGGGGACACGCTGGTACCAAAGAGGTCTCTGGTGGGAGGGGGAGTGCAGCAAGACAATGCTGATGAATGCCAGGGGCTGTGGGTTCAGCTCTGGTTCCTGGGGATGCAGCACTGGCAGCGAGCAGGTATGAGACAATGCAAAGCAAAGGCACGAGCAGTAAGGTGGTGAAGAGGAGACCGAGCATCGCAGGTGCAGGACTTCTTAGGAAAGAAGTTGAAAGTAGAAGCTGCTTGGGTTCCTCTGTGATGGGAACAGTGAAATATAAGCAGGTGGCTGTTAGTTGCTGTGGGTTGGAAGCAGAAGGGAATAGAAAGCAGCAGTAGCTCACGATGGGCATGAGGAGCCATCAAGGGCTCAACAGTATTTCCCTGTGTCTTGCGGTGGGAGGGTGGCCCTGAGCATAGATTGTCTCATGTGTAGTGTATACTGTCTGCTATTCATAGGGTCACAAAATGGTTTGGGTTGGGAGGGACCTTAACACTTTCACGAGGAGCATCCACAGCTTCTCTGGGCAACCTGTTCCACATAGTTTAACCTGGCACTACTTTAAGGTGTCCCCTATGGCCACAGTGGGCTGGCGTCTTGCTGCAATTGCTGTGACCATCTGGACTTGCTGATGTAAGGCATAAAAATGGCTTTTCTGTCATGCCTGCAGAGATGCCACCAGGTACCCACCCTCCAGGGGACCAGCCCATTCCCCTTCCCTGGCCAAGCCTCTCCTGGGAGCTTGTTCCCTGTGGGCTTAGCTCACAAGTTGCAAACTGGGAGGGTGGAAGGTGCCAAGCTGGAAGCAGGCGAAGAGCAAAGCTGTCGCTCTGTCAAAGCCCACGCTGTGTGTGTGGATACACAGTCAGTCCTGCCTCGGTTTCCCTGTTGCTCAAAGTATTCCCGGCCCAGATCCCAAAGGATCCTGGATTGTGTCCTCCCACTTTGCCAGGGTTTGATACTTCCTGACCTTGTCTCCCTTGGCCAGGGGCAGTGGGAGGGAGTCCTCTGCACCGCAGCAGCTCCCTGGTGCTGCCAGCCCCTGTGCCAGCCTCCCCGGGTTAGGAGGAGAGGGCAGAAACCCTCCTGTTTCGGAATGCAGCTTGTGCAGCACTGGAACATGGAATTCCAGCTCGCTGTGTCCTGGGCTGCCGGCTGGCCGAACGGGGATCCCCTGGGCACACCGCGCGCTGCCGGGCTGTGTCAGAAGTTAGTGTCTGTGTGTGAGCACCCTGCGTGGGTGCAGGTGACCTCCAGCAGCCGGTGTGCTCGCTGTTCTGGTGTGCATGCTGCTTTTTTTTTTCCTCATTTTACTCTAGCAGCTGTTGTGATACACAGGGATGCTGGAGAAAAACACTCCCTGAATCAGCGGTGATTGTTGCACAAGCTGGCTGTGCCACCCAGGTGACGTGGCTTATCATAGAGTCACAGACTGGTTTGGGTGGGAAGGGACCTTAAAGATCATCCAGTCCCACCCCCCCTGCCATCAGCAGGGACACCTTCCACTAGACCAGGTTGCTCAAAGCCTCATCCAACATGGCCTTAAACACTTCCAGGGAGGGGGCATCCACAGCTTCTCTGAGCAACCTGTTCCAGTGTCTGACCACCCTCACAGTGAAGAACTTCTTCCTAGTATCTAATCTAAACCTCCCCTCTTTCAGCCTAAAGCTATTTCCCCTGTTCTATCACTAACTGCCCTTATGAAAAGTCCTTCCCCAGCTTTCTTGTAGCCCCTTCAGGTACTGGGAGGCCACTATAAGATCTCCCCGGAGCCTTCTCTTCTCCAGGATGAACAGCCCCAACTCTCTCAGCCTGTCTTCATAGGAGAGGTGCTCCAGCCC
>NW_010299036.1:0-36962 GCF_000700745.2 Antrostomus carolinensis | reverse complement strand
AACAGGTCCATGTCTCTCTTGTGTTGGGGGCTTCAGAACTGGACACAGCACTCCAGGTGGGGCCTTATGAGAGCCGAGTACAGGGGGAGAATCCCCTCCCTCGTCCTGCTGGACACGCTTCTCTTGATGCAGCCCAGGATATGGTTATTGGCCTTTGGGGCTGTAAGTGCACATTGCTGGCTCATGTTGAGCTTGTAGGACCCATGGCTGGTCCCAACCCGTTTCTGCACGCCCCGTATCTGGGAGTGTCTGTCCGGGCTGGGCTGTGCGCTCGGACACGGAGGTGAAAGGCTCCGTCATCCCCAATCCCTTTAGCCGTCTCGGCCTCTGCTTGTGTATTTTTAACCTTTTTGCTGTGCTAAGCTGCCTGGGGCTGAAGTGTCAGCGGGCACCGGGGAATGCAGCCTCTCCCCGCTTTGCCAAGCCTGGGATTTCAGGATCAGTGACTCTAATCCCTGGATCCTGAAATACCTTCTTCTGCCGGCGGCGCATTTGGAAAATTTTAGTGACTGGAGGTTTAACGGTGGGGAAGGGGATGCCCTGACCCGCAGGGACTGGCTGCCCCATGGCAAAGCTGCTCCTCTGTTGGTGTCCGTACCCGGTCCGGCTGTCGCTGCCGTGTCCATCACTTGGCCGTGTCAGATGAGAGGTCCCCGTGCTGGGGGATGCTGTCTGCCACACCCTGTAAAACAAGCAGAGAGAAATGCTCCGTGGTCACCACCGAGTCCAACTCTCTCATTTTCTTGGCAAAGCAGTCTCTGTTCTGGCAAAATGAGTGAATCCTCCTTATCTTAACATTGCCATCCTCCAAGTCTGTAATTAATTAGGAGAAACTTAATGATGGCAGAGTTTCTGGGTGGTGGATCCTGTCCACAGGTATGTGGCCGTGTGTCCATCCCTGCTGGGCTGTCAGTGGAGACCAGGCTGTGACTGTGTGCTCACGGGGTTAGCTGGATGGGATGGCTCCTTGGCTTTCCCTCTCCTTCCTCTGCTGTTCAAAACACTTCTCCTCATGACACAAAGGGAGGAGGGATCCTGCTGCTCACCTCCTGCCACCCCTTTCGTCCCTGGGGAGCTGACCCTGAGTGCAAACTCTGGTCCCTCTGCGTAAAATTGCCTTGGTGGGCTCAGCCAGGTCTGCAGGGCAAGGGCAGAGCAAAACCACCATCCTCTCCTGGCAGGGCCTGATATTGGAGTTGCTTTTGGGGGTGGAGACCCCTCCACATATCATCCAGCTTAAATTAGAGAAAGAACTCAAAACTAACTTTATTTTAGCTTAGGTGGAGGAGCCCAGCTGAGATGCCGCAGTACGTGCTGGTGGAGGTAGCATGCTTGCATTTCGCCCCGTTGCTTCTGCCATTTGTCTGGGTATATTTCTCTCAGCTCATTTTTGGGGGTTGATGGTGGGTACCTCATTGATGGCTCCCAGCGGCTGTTGTTCCATCACTGACACTGTGTGTGGGAACGCCGGTGAGGAGAAGGGGTTTGTGCCTGGCTGGCAAGGACCTTGCGCAGGGGGTGTTGGTGACAATTTCCTATGGAGGTGGGTCACTTCCCACTGCTGCTGCCACTGCCGTGCCCCCACAGTTTGGGACCTCTGAACTGTAGGAGCATAAATGATCTGGTTTTACATAGAGGGGTCAGGGAACTGAAATAATAAAATAAGTTTTTAAAACTTAGCTTGCTGTGGCCCTTTCCCTCAGGGCTTGGAGGGACTGACCAGGGCACAGCATCCACCCTGCTACTGAGCCACAGGCTCAGGCCCCTGAGCTGCACCAAGCCTCAGGTCAGGGCTGGTGGTCTCCTGCAAGAGCATGCTCAGCTCTCTGCCCTCTCTTTGCTCTCTGCTTTCTCTTCCTGCCCCACTGCTGCCACTTCTTAACAACCTGGGGCTTCTTCCTCTACAAATTATCTTCCAAAATGTAATGCCAGGAGGGAAGAAGGGTGCGAGAACAGGTGGAGGGAAACCTGAGTTGCCCTGCCTGCTGGCTGGGATGCCTTGGGCAAGGTGCTCCAACTCTTTTCTCACTTTTCCTTTAACTGTACCTATTTAATGACTCTCAGTATAACTAATTGAAGTTCTGGGTTTTTTCTCTCTGCACATCTTTCTGCTGTAGCTGTTTCTCTAGCATGTTATTTGGGGAGCCAGCTGTCCAGGGTGTTACACCTGACTGCGTGCAACCCAGTCTGGCTTTGACGATAGATGTTTATATTCAGAGCAGCAGCATGAAGAAAGGGAGGAGGCAGCTATCCTGGCAGGGATGGGAATGTTCTCCTCTTGCATCAAGTTGTTTCTTACTCCAGTGAGCGTGTTGGTACGGGGTCCTGCCCTGGGTGCTCCTCTGAGCCCATGGTCACACAGCCTCATGTCACTGCTGGTCCCTGCCCTGGTGCCATCTGGGGTGGGATTGTGATGCTGACACCAAAGGGTACCTCTTCCCAGGTAGAAAAAGGTTGTCTCCTCCCAGCCAAGTGTTTTATACTGATGGAGAGCAGCAGAAAGAAGTGGGGGGAGATATCTGTCCATCCAAGCAGGGCCACCTTGAGGTGTATTCAGGTCTGCTGGTGTTAGGTGGAAACATTTGGGATGTGGGGAACACTTCACCTCCTTGCCAGCAGCCCGCAAATTCCCACCTAAGACACTATCAAGCTATTCATTCTCAGGCACTGAGGCTAAAATAAGCTTTTTCTGATGACCCCCATCTGTGAACTCACACTTTTAAAAAAAATTAAAAAGAATTTGTAACCTGTGTGGACACAGCAAAGAAGCCAGTTGCAAATGAGCAAACCTGCTGCATAAGGACCTGGCCAGTGCAACTTCCATGAGGTCTATGGAGTCAGAAGAAGGGAAACTTTCCTGTGTGGCAGAGCTGACCAGGGAGCTTGATGGTGCTGCTGGGTGTGCTGGGGATAAAATGGGTCCTGGCTGATGTGGTGCTGTCAGTGTTGTTGGTTACCCATCTGTTTTATGTGGGTTTGTTGGGGTTTTTTTTGGCAAGGTGTGCGTTTAACCGTCCTCTCTTTTCTTCAGGACAGAGTCATCAATCTAGTTGTTGGCGGCTTAACGTCCTTGCTGCTTGTAGTAAGTATCGCCCATCCCATCCTGTGATTTGTGCCTCCCTTAGGTGACGGGGTGAAAACCAGAGTTCCTCCCCAAAATGGGTGGTGAAACTTCACTGACCAAACAGGCTGTAGCTTCAGGCCCAGGTGGTCCCTTTGGGGCACGTCTGTCTTTTGAAACTCTTTGACAACAGAAGAAGGAAAATACCTTTCTTCAAGCCATGTTTTAAGATCTGTCTGTGCAATAAAAAGCCCCAAGTCCATGGGCAGATTGTCCATCCTGGCTGAACATGAGGCTGGGTGAGATGATGAAGTGCTTATGACCCAGGAGAACGTGTTGGCTTCTCTTTATTTCTTTCTGTTCATGATTTATTTTCCTCTATTTATGGCTTATAGGAGTTTTTCCACAGTTTGACACTTTGTCTTGAGCTACGCTTTCCTCAAGTTTTAAAGACAAACCCAATGTCATCGCAACTGGAGAGCACCAGTTCTGCTGGCCTTGGTGGCAGCATCCTTTGGGAGCAGAGGTGCAGGGAGGCGTTAGGGAGAGCCAAGGTGCCAGCTGGTGGAGAGCTTGGCTGAAGGGATGCTCCTACACGGGCAGCATGCACCCCCGTGCCTGCTGGCTTTATGGGTACTTGGAGGATGGTTTCCAGCAACAAGCCAGAGCAGCAAAGCTTCCATCAATTTTTTCATCCCCTCTAAGTCTGCAGTTGTGTCAAAGTGATTTTCCTCCAGAATTTTACGTTCCCCTCCAGCTTTTCACGGGGTGGGAGTTAAGGAGCAGGGAGGGGCGTGCGGAGCTGGATGCGAGCACTGCGGTACACCAGTTGTTGGGGCCAGTCTCTGCTCATCGCAGCTCTGACGGCAGGCGAGAGCAAAGTCTTCATCTCTGTTTTCCTCCATACAGGTCACTCTAATCAGTGCTTTTGTCTTCCCGCAACTACCTCCAAAACCTGTGAATATATTTTTTGCTTTCTGCATCTCCTTGTGTTGCATTTCTGCTGGCATACTTGTAAGTACCGCCACGGTGCCGTGCAAGCTTTTGAGTCTGTGACTGAGGATGCAATTTGAATAAAATCTGCTTTACATAGTGCCACCTTCTTTTTTACACTCTCCTAGAAAATCTTTCCTGCCTCCATAAAACAAGTTGACAGAGTGGTAACCAGATTCTTATTTACTGCAGAGTAAGCATGTGAGTTAAGGCAACTTCTGCAGACAAGCTGTGATGCAAGACTTGTCACCTCTGTGCCAATGCCACCTGTAGCTGCCAGTACCTGTAGCTGCCAGTAGAGACGTGAAGTAGGAAATGGGGGAGCAGAACAGTGAGCTGGGGGTGCAGAGATGGATTGTGCTGCAGACGAGGGGTGCAGCAAAACACTTGAAGTAGTGGGACCAGCAAGGCACTTGCAGAAATCAGTGACCTTTCAGGCACAGGGGATGAGTTATAGTAGCAGGAAGTTTCAGCAGGTGGCATTTCTTTGGGTCCTCTACTCAACAGTTGCAGCATCTCAAGAGAGTTGGTCCCAAGCGTTGGCAAAGGGAACTGGCAGGTCAGAGGTCATAGAATCACAGAGTGGTTTGGGTTGGAAGGGACCTTCAAAGACCATCTAGTCTAACTCCCCTGCCATGGGCAGGGACATCATTGGCCCCCTCCTCTGCTGTAGCTTTTCATACTTGGAGTGTTCTCTTTCCTCCAGCTGTGACCTGGCCTGGTTGTGGCGCTGAGCCCTGGCCCCTCACTGCTGGGTAAGCTGGGAAGTTGTTCTGCGTTGCCTGCTCAGTACCAGTTTCTGGTTCTAGGGCTGGTAGCTGTGACTTTGCCCAAGATAAGATTGTGTAGAGCAAAGCCTGCACGTTTGTCCTCATCAACCACGGCGTAGCCAGTTTTGAGTGTTAGAAAAACCCCAACCAACCCCCGCTGTGCTTTTCAACAAAGCTGACAAGCCAACCTACGTCTTCATAGCAAACCTGGCACCCTAGTTTCACAAACAAACAGCCTTGCTGTAGGGAGAAACACCTTGCCAAATTCTTGTGTGCGTGTGTGTTCCACAGGCATGCTAAGAAAACAGGTGATATTTCTAAATTGTTCAGAAAATTAGCTGGACTCTACCCCCAGTCTTCTCTGGTCAGATTAAGATGGGCTGTTCTACAGAAAAAAAAAAAGATAAGCTGAAGTTGCCAGTTCAGTTACCATAGAAAGTTTCCTCAGAAGTACCTGGCATTTTACAGTAACACAAACTCCTTCTCTCTTCTAGATCTACTGGTATCGACAAGGAGACCTGGAACCTAAATTTAGGAACCTAATTTACTATATATTATTTTCTATTGTCATGTTATGTATATGTGCCAACCTGTACTTCCATGAAGTGGGTAAATGATGGACACTGGGAATACCCAGCGATGATGCTACTGTGTCAGACTGCTTTCAGCTCAGCTCTCAGCTCTTCTCGAGACATATAAGTGAGGACAATCAGCCTGAGAGGAAAGAAGTGGGTTGTGCGAGGACAAATCAGTACATGATTTTCATGTAAATGTATATGTAATGTCCCTCTTGTTGGGGAGAATTATTGCCATAAGATGTGACATTCTGCTTTTTTTTGAAGAGCTACTGTTGCACTTAATAAACATTCCAGTTGTACTGATGTTTCAGAATGGCACAAGCTTTTTCATTTTGGAAAAAAACTGCATTTTTTATTACTGTACAAATAAACTGCAGCATTGCAAGGATCTGTAGCAGTATAAATAAATGGCATCTTACAGTTACGTAAGACAAATACTCTTTATTTCGTTTAAACTGAATATACAATATTTCTGTTCCCTAGGTAACCATTTGAAACTACAACTTATTTTTCACATTAACAAAACCACAGACTGAAAAAGACCAACTCTTGAGTATGAAGAGCTAATTACAGAAATAAATAAAATAATTTATACATGAGTCTTTAGTTTCTATAGCTTTTTCTCTCAATCCCTAGCTAACAGGCTGCTGTTCAGCCTAGTGTCTGTTTCAAACCCTTGAACAGAGGAATTGGCTTCCTTTTCCTCAGGGCCCTACGCCCAAATTCTCACAGAGCTATTTCTCCATGATTTTGCCACCTCCACACCACCCTCCATCTACTAACTTGCTGCATAAATCACCTCTGGAGAGGTGGCTGGTAGTGTCATGTAAACAGCGAGAGAGACAAATGTTCCAACCTACTCAACAGTCTTCGAAGAAGTTACAAGCTTGTGGGGGGGAGGCTGGTGGGTCCCAGTAGCTTCCCTTTCTCATAGCCCTTCCCTTTTTATTCAGCTTGCTGTAGTGATGAAGGAAAAGAAAAAAGAAAAAGAAAAAAAAGATTTTCCACAAGCAATCTTTCTGAGCTCTATCCGTTGCCAGCAACGGACTCCTCAGGAACAAGCAGACCAGGCAAGTCCCATAAGCATCTGGGTCTTCTTCCTATGCTGTAGACGTGCTAATGAGCCAGATGAGATGGGAATACAGACCATTTCTTCCCGATGCTGCCCATGCTCCCTGAAGTCTTTGATGGAATAAATTTCTTCCTGAAATGTCACAGTCTCTTACTCCATGTATTACAAGAGTCAGTAAGTGCAGAAATCCTCACCCATTCTTCATGAAACTTGTGCAAACTAATTCTTGCTGCGGCACTAAGAGGCTACAGTCCACAGTCCTTGACTCCTGTCCAGTTTTCCACATGTGCAGTTCAGCACACCAGTAACACATCAGACCAGAATTGACCACGTGGATCCTAGCAGTGAGCACTGCAACAGAGGATCTTTAAAACACTGAAACACCCTGGCTGAGGCGTACATCAGGCTTCAGCTGGCTGCTCTGTAACCCTTTACAAATGAGGTAAATAGCCTGAGCAGAGAAAGTGCACTGTAGTCATTTCAAACTGCCAGGGCCTGTTTAAAGACACGGGCTGACTGCTTGCTTTGGAAATGTGGCACAGGGTTGTAACTAATTTCACAACGCAAACATGGTCAATAGAAAATGGATATTATTACTGCTTCTCAGTGACAGCTCACTAAATCTTCAACGTCTTTTGAATCTTCTGAGTCAGGACTGCCCAACGATGAGCCAATAATGTGTGACCCATCTCCGTGATGTTGTAGGATAGGATCTGTCAAGAGACACAGTACATTAGTATGATTATTTACTGTGCATTGTAACAAGATATAAAATACACAGTTAGAAAACGCAGTCCGAAATTTTAACCAATTTTAAGCAATGTTGCTCAAAGTCAGTTACCAATTTCTAGTTTCAGGGTAAGCTGTGACTGATATGGATGCAACTGGTGTGACTCACGTTTGGATTAAGCAGGTATTACTGTATCAGGCCTAGTGCTGACCCTTTAATGGCTCTGCAAGGAGAACCTTTCCTCTGAAAAGGAGTATTTGTTCCGTGCAGCAGTGGGAGAACATATCTATGCTGCTTCCAAGTCCGAGATGACCCTTGGCATTGGGAAGTGTGGACAAGCTAGCTACCCTTCCAGGTGAGTGCTGTGCAAACACACCGCCAAACAGCCCGGCCCCTCACCATGAGAGGCATGGAGTGCATTTCTGATGCCTCTGGTGTTCTGTCAAATAAGAAACAAATTTCATTCAAGCACCAGGCATGAAGGAACGCTCACTGAAGAAAGAGTTACTCATTACCCTGTGTGTACTGGCTCAAAGGTGATGGAAACAGCTCAGCAAGTGATGAAGCAGCTGCTGTTCTAATGCTTTTATGGTTAAAAGGTTAAGTGTGACTTTCTTCCACTTCTACTGATGTAAGTGGGGTAACCAACCTTAAAGTTTCACAGCAATGGCAAGGAAAATTATTTAAGAGAAAGCAAGGATCTATAAAGCGTTATTTCCAGGAACTCAGACACACTGCTTTAATGAACTGTAGCTGCAGCATCAACCATATGAAGGGACTGATGTACCTGTTAGAGTTGTCAAGGGCAAGACTGATTCGCTGTCTATATCATCCGTTGTCTGGATAAAACCATGAGAAGAAGGAACAATAAGCACAGTCTCATCATCTATTGTAGGCTGATCAACTTGTTCTTCTATCGTTGGAGAACCCAGCTCCTGCACAACACAGAACAACGGGGCATGAGAGTGTATTCTTGGTGGTATAAACAGAAATACCTGCTCTGGTGAGCCGTACTCCGTAACAAGCAATAGACTCCCTGGATGAATTTTATTTCATTAAATTGAAATGTCAGCATCTGAGCTAGTTTACTTCAGCATTTATAGGGCACGTTTCATCCTAGTGCAGGCATCTAAAAACAAGATGAGAAGAATTCTACCCTGTGAGCAACATGAGGGCAGGGGGAAAGACTGGAAGGTGGTGATAAAATGTTCTCTTGTACATCAAACATTTTGTCTATAAAGAGGAATAATTAAGCTTTTCCACTACACGCTGTCTAGATGTTCTGAAATACTGAAGCCATACCTTACAGTACTCCACAGCTTCACAAACGCAATAGCTTTACCTGAACTTAAAATCTGTGTCAAGTTTTAACTACTAGACACAGAGTTCAAGACACCCATTTTAATTGCTGTGCCTTGTCTGCCCTGTCACTTGCTGACTGTATGATGGCTCCAAACTTTTTTAGCTGAGCCTCATTATATAAAAAAATTGGCAACACACTGATTCCTTCCAGGTACAAACTGTCAATACCCCCATCCTCTTCCAGTTCCTAACAGTAGCTGCTGCGGCCTGTTGCAGTGCTAGCACTGAAATGGCATCTGGCTTACTCAGTGTCACAGCACACTCCGGCGGGCTCCTGGTTCTGCAAACACACTGCAAAGATATCCCAGATACTACCACCAGAATCAGCAGAGAGATCTGGATTCCAGTTTTTGTGTGTAACGTGTAAGGTTCGTTCAAGCTTCAGGAATCAGTGGTGCAGAATGCTAGCAAATATTGCTGGCAGAATGGAAGGTACCTGGATTCATCCCTGTTTTTAGAGGGAGCAGGAAATGTTTCGAAGAGGTTGCAGCTCTCTCTGTTCAAGAAAATCCTGAAGTTTTTTAGGAAAGCTTTTTTACCTATATAGTTTCACTATGTTTTTTGCAAAGGCAACTGCCTGAAAACCCCTTCCCTGGTATTGCTGAAGAGGAGTTGACTACCTGTGCTGCAGCTCAGTGATTTAGACTTGGTCCCAACGTGTACCCATTCATGCAAGGCACAGTAAGCCTGACCTGCGAAAGCAGCCTTCTGCAAGGAGCACAGCTGAACCTGCCCATGATAAGCAGCGTTGCAAGGCTTGGAACTGGGAAAAGGAGGAGTGAAAAACTAAAGAAGCCATTGTGGCAAATGGGCACATTTCCCAGCCAGAAATAATAAAAGCCTGGAGCAAGACTGCCAGCTTCCCACTACCCACACTCACAGTGACAATACAATACTGGCAAGTGCATAAAAATAGCATGGACTTAAAGACAGCAAAATTTAGGCATGTCTTTCTAGAGTAACATTTCACTTAGAATCACTCACAGGCAGTTCACTATTTCCTAGAATTTAAATCCACATGTCCAACTTGAATCTGACTAGAAGTGTAAGGCAAATCAGAGTTACAAACTCAGTTTGTTTTTCTGTATATAAAGTTTAGTACCGCTTTGTATCCTGCTAGCCCTAAGTGATTTCTACAAAGTTTAATTAGGAAGTAGGTTTATAGCAAAAGTTTACTAATTCTACCTTGAAAAGCTGAAATTTTAAGAAAAAAAAAAGAAAGCTGATGGGCTGCCTCAACTGTTGAGAATCTTACCACAACTATGTCAACCATGAGACAAGAAAGAGGAAAATGGAAGAATAACCCCCAGCTTTAAGTGTATTCAGGATTCAAATGCTTCTGTAATAGCAGACTGCTGAGACATACAAAGACCCTCCCTCTTTGTAAGAGGACATGCAGTTTATTATCATTTTTTTCAAAGACAAAGCCCAACAAAGTCAAAGCATTTCAGTGATGGATTTTCAAGACTGATAAAGCAGAATTACAGCAACTGTAGAGTACAGAGTTTTAGAGAACAGGATGAGGTATTTGAATCTAAGTCATCTTTTCCCACAGTCTAACCTAATCAAGCTTCTAAGGAAAGGTATTTTCCACTCACTAAAGAGAATTATCTTTTTAGCATCTCTATTTTTGTTGACTTAGTCATTATCATAGTTCCAGCAACTGAAAGATGGAAGAATTTAGTATGAACAGTCCAAATGCCTAAAATAATTTGGATAAACTTATTTCTGCATCTCAGGTGTTGGAGCTGAAAGGGTCCAAAACTGGGGCCAGAGAGAGAAATAGCTTAAATGCTTCAAATTCCAGTTTAACAGATACTTAACTGGAGTAGTACGTTTAATAGAATCCTCAAAAATGGAAACTGTGGTGCACCTCAAAATATATTATTTAGTTTCATAGAGCAAAAACTAAATATGCTACCTCACCTCCCTTGCTCAGCAGTCTACCTACCTGTAAAGTATGTGGATTGGACAATTAACAGCCTAATTTAAAGCAACAGCATCAAACAGTAATCAAATGAAGGCAACCATTTAGTGCCACTTATGTTCCCACTTTCCACAGTCATCATGCAGAAGTACCTTCAGTAGTGAAGCAACTCCACAGCTATTGACGTATTCAATGCTCCAGATGAAGTCAAACACAGGCCTTAGTACCAAATTAAATGCTATTGCTTCACACTGATGACATATTAATGAAACCAAAGGATAGAGGATCTGAACAAAATACTCAAGAGAACTATGACACACATGAAAACACTGACAGATTTCATACAAATAACTTCACATAAAGGTCAAAGATGCAATGAAATCATTTTCCATGCAGAAATGGGGAAAATACTAAGTATCATGCACTCCCTTACCTCAGTAACATAAGTGCTGGGTAAATCAGAGTGAGAATCCTCTTCCTGTTTCAGGCTGGCATCTGAAATCTCCTCCTCGGTTCGTACCATAACGCCATTTTCCTGCTGCTGAATTTGGAGGCATCATCTTCACTGTAGGCTGACTGTTCTACGTCACTCAGCTTGGACTGATGAATATCATCTGGGAAAGTATTTGTTTCTAGGGTGTTGGGAGGCTCTGTCAGATCAGCTGACTGAATATCTGAATCAACAGTAAGTTCTGCCTGAGTGACAGAGGAGGAGATATCTTCAGCAGCAACAGTGCGGATTATGACACTTGGTGTGTGGCACTGCACTGTGACATTGTCACTTGTATTTAACAAATGCTCTGGCTGTAAGCAGTTATTTGCAAAAAGAGACACAAACAAAAACCAAAAAGCGTCAGAGACCTTCCTCCAAGTATCTTCAAATCTTTCAGCAAACAAAATCCAAAGGATTCAAAGAATTCAGTATAAGTGTAATTTAGAGTTTTATATATATAGCATGTCAACCCAGATCATCTGTTGATGCTTCTTGGCCTTAAATGATGAATTCATAGATTGAATCTGGTGTCAACTGTTCTTTAAGTCACAAATAAAGTAAATATGTAATATGAAAGAGGCAACTGTTCAAGTGAGGATCGCTGTAGATTCAAAAGATCAGATTTTTTTCCCCTGAATTTTGCATCACTTTTGTTATCAATCTCCAGTTTCCTTCCCCTTCCCTCTCTCTAATAAAAAGTAATATTGTCACTACTATATGAGTTTTGTGAACACCAACATTCATTTGTGAGAGTAACTGGAAACATCTGGAAAACATAGTATTTTGTTTTGTTGGTGGGCAAGCCACTAGATGGAGACATCATGTTCAGCCACAGTAAGAACTACGTTGCTTACTGAGCTAAGTTTTGAAGCAACTTGATTTTTAAATACAATACAAAACAAGAAAGACTCATCCTTCAGTATTTTAAGCAAAGTGACAATTATGACTTAAGAAGTGCTTTGCAAATTTAACGTGCACATGTGTGCAAGTTATTATACATTATTATGTTCCCCTCCCCACACTGTCCAACCTCCAGTCTTCTCACTACTCAAAATACATACCGATAAGGCATGAACTATGATCTGTTCTGGGGAGGCTGGAGCAGCAGCAGCTGTTAGGGTCATGGTAGGACTAGTTGTCAGTGTTAAAGGAAGGCCTTGGCTTGAGCTTGTCTGTAGTAAGTATGTTCCTGGTGTTCCAGTTGGCTGGAGATGGAAAGACTACAAAAGACAACAGAAGTTTAATACCCAAACACACTGCCTTCCTGGGCCACACCGAGCACTCAGAGCATGCTTCTTTACATGAACTACCCTAACTGTAACTCCCCTGGAAAACAAACAAACAAATCCAATCCCTACTGCACTGATTGCTGTTCTGCACTCAAGAAGTAGAAACTCACTGATCTATAGCCCTAGGCTACCGAGACAAGTATTAATGGTTGAGCAGGACTGTATTATGCTGTACAACAGCAGGTAGGAAAGCAACAAATTCAACTTACTCTTAACATTGAGATGAAAGAGAAACTGTGTTGTAAATTACAGTAAAATGGAACTGAGAGAATCTTTACTTGCTGGGGGCTTCCTCTGCCTCTGTTATGTTAAGATTTCAACAAAAAAAACCCCAAGCAAAAAGTAAAACTTCAGAGCACTAAGGCATTAAGTCAGATTTAAAGCATTTAACTGTAATTCACATTTTACTCCACAGCCCTAATGAATTACACTTTTAGAAATACATTTTGCTTTGAACTATTAAGGTTTAGATCTCTTAACTTCCTCTTTGCACTTGAGAACTGTTTGTTTGGGAAATGCACAGTTCCACAGGCGAAGAAGTAGCTGAGCTTAGAAGACAAAATGCAGTAACTAATATCAGCTCTCTGTTACTTACTGGAAGAATTTCAAAGGTCTGTAGTGTTCCACTGTTTAGTGTTATTGTCTCAGAGTCAACAGTAGCAGCAGGGGAATCAGCTGAGGCTGCAAAAGGAAGAAAAACAAGAAAAAGAAAGTATGTAAACCAAAATGTTTCAGCCCTGCAGAGAGCGTAACATGCTATAATTACTACATAGCAGGGTACTGTTAATTCCAGTGATAAGAAAAAGAAAACTGGCTGCAATCCTAATGATAAGGTTCTCTAATTGGTACCCAGGATACAATACTATTTAAAGAGAGCGTTCTACAATCAGTTTGAGTGAACAGAGATGAAAGCAGACAAATAAAAGTTATCTGATGTGATCTAATTATTTTTTGTAATGAGGTTTGTAAGAGGTTCTGGTGTAACGATATCCTTTGGATCATGTATTACCTGCTTTAGTGGTGTCAGGTTTAATATTGCTCCCCAAGATATTTGCCTACCCTGTGTGTTATGACTGCAGTGTATAAAAGCTGTAAGTATTCTTACTACAAATATTTATGTGATTATCTCCAATAATTCTAAAAGTAATGAAGCATTTAAAACAGTTTATATATCAGACATTTCAATACTTCCAGGTCCAAACAGCTCGTACCCAAAGCTTTATAAGATATTAAAAAAACTATTCAGAACCATAATTATGCTTTTTAGTTATTCTTAAAAAACTCACAAGTTCCAGGAAGCTGGAGGCAAATTAATACTTTGCCTGGGATTATCCAGTAATTCTATAAATACTGAAAGGACAAAAGACCTACATGATGACAAGCAGTGCTCCAAGCACTGGAAACTTGGCCATCTGAGACTTGGGCTTCAAAGGAGAGTAACTTTGGTCTCTTAAGAAGATACATGCTCCAGTTTGGAAGCTTTTATTGTTGTAGTGGCATGTTCAAGGTTTCCTGGCATCCAGTAGCTCTAAAGCATGGCCTGTCTGTTACCTAGCTGGTTATGTTCATAAAACTTATGGGAATTACCCCTTTGAAACCTTGAGCCTTCCATCAAATGCAGCTGAAAGTGGCTAACAGGTTCAGGTCTCATGGGATCAGGAAAAAGACAGAAAAGACACAATATGAAACTCACTTGGATTACACAAATAGAAATTCTACAGGGAAGCAGAGTAAAATGGGGAAAAAGGCTTGTTAGGCAGAGAGGGGCAAGTGACATCACAAAATAAGCATTACAGGATTCAATTCAGAGAGGACTAAAGGTTACAGAGCAC
The DNA here is from genome assembly GCF_000700745.2 of Antrostomus carolinensis. Taxonomy (NCBI): domain Eukaryota; kingdom Metazoa; phylum Chordata; class Aves; order Caprimulgiformes; family Caprimulgidae; genus Antrostomus; species Antrostomus carolinensis. The sequence goes on along the minus strand of NW_010299036.1, from coordinate 22,855 downwards.
CAGCACATCTTGCCCACTCATCAAAACTCAACAGCTTTGATCAAGCTTGGTTCGAAGTAAGAGACCACTCATTACTACATATAGAAAGTGCTTGGCTTGGTGTTGCCTGACGTTTTAGTTAAGAAACAAACCAGATAAAATGAAGATGACACTTAAGAAGATTAAGATAGGCTAGTATAATAAAATTACAAACAAAAAATTGTCTACCAAATGTCTATCTAGTCATAGTCTGAATAATTAATTCTTAGCCTGGTTAACTAATTTTGTAGTCAGCAAAATTTTCCTAAAACACCCAACTTTACTAATAAAATTCACAAATGACAAGCAGGGCAAAAAGACAATTCTGATGACAGACTGCATATGAGGTGGCTGCATTGGAGTGACTGGAGTTACTTAATAAGATCAGTTACAAAAACAAACAATAAGCACCACAATCAAAGTAGAGCTGGTAATAAATGTTTGATAATGAGCAAAATTCATCCTTAAGAGGATGGGAAACACCAACTTAAAAAAAAAATTAAAATACAACGGTTAGAGCAGATCATCAGCTGAACATCAGTGTGACTTTGTAATTAATGGTTTCCAGAGTGTCTGTGCCTAGAAATAATTGCATCATACAGAGCAGGACTAGGAAAAACATTATACACCTTCCCGCTTAAGTGTCCTTCATCGGAACTTAGGCACAGCTGTGGATATATCACACAAAAGGAGATCTGGTACATGATGTTCATTGCTCTAGACAAGAGCTACCAGAAGAAATTTAAGGAATAAACATATATTCTGCATCTCCATTAGAAGCCTGTGTAATGAAGCCTTTTCAAAGAACACATTCTATGGCAAGCTCTCGTGTGCTTGCACACAGACAGACACCTATAACCCCTATGTCCAGGAGCTCCAATTGCAGCTTTTGGTACTACTGTCACAGTAATATCTGCATTTGCCTAACGAAGTTAGAAACGGGCAAATGGAACCCAGAAATCCTTCATCTGAAATAATGGCAAGACCAAAGCAGAATTAATAAAATTCTTTAAGCCATGCCCACTCTTCCTTCATCATCTGAACACAAGGAAGCTTTAGGTTTCATTAGAGGACGGAGAGTCATTCATTTCAGCTACTTACAGACGTGCGTAATCTGTACGGGAATCTGCAAAGCTGCCACAGGGCTCGGTGCGTTGCCTGCGCTCTCCTCTAAGCGAGCCACTCGAATCTGCACGTGCTGAACTCCCGCACTGGAATTAGTGTTTGGTAATCCACTTCCAGATTTGTTCTCCGAAAGCTGGTGCCCCGGATTGTTTTTTTGGTTCTCATGGAGTTGTTTAAGACCTTTTATCAGCACTGAGAGAAAGAATACTCATGCTAAAGCGGGTTGAGGGAGCACTTTTGAAATGCTTGCATGTGAGATTTATCCAAGATGAAAAAAGTAACCAAAATCCTTCTGAATTTGGAACCTAAATAATTTATAGAGATATATCAACTAGAAATTTACCACATACATAAAACACATTTATAGTCAACTACTGGACTGAACCTGACTTTCTCAAGGAACTTAGACATTTTAGGATGCTTGGGAAAAAAAGAAAGCTCAAAACTTTTGGACCTCTCTGAAAACATGTACGGTAAATCCCCAAGCTATAATCAGTGTCAGTATCACTCTTTGTGTACTGCTGCTATCAGAAAGAAACCCTCCAATCTCACAAAACACAGAAATGGATTTGTTCAAGAGGTTGACAGAACTGTCACTGGAAATAGGGAGCAAGAGAGAATTAATCTCGTAATGGCTATACTACAATTCTTTGTGCATGCAGTGGCCTACTGCTTCAATAAAAGTGCCCAGTTTTCTTAACTGCTTAAACATCTCCCACTCTTGACAGCAAGACATTTTGTCTGGGGAAAGAGTGGATCCTGTTGATCCAGTGGCGTATTTATCTTATGAATTATTTGATGCAATAACTGTTTATTAACATACGATTTATACTGTATTAAGCATAACAGGGCTACCCGCTCAATTGCAGCCTCCAGGCATGACTAATATATAACTACACTGACAACCACAGCAAAAGTGTCTATTAAATTACATCTTTCATTATGACATGACTAATCTCTCTTAATTTTTTTTTTCTTCTCCCCCAAACAGAGAAAAGGAGGACTATGTGAAAGGTCACAGAGACTGAAATACCCTTTGGCTCAGGCGCTAGCTTCTCTGACCAGGAATGAGAGCTATGAGAGATGTATCTGGGGAGTTTTATAATCTCAATTCCTCCTCCTCACTGTGCAGCTCGTAGTAGATCTCTGTTCTGCCTACAGCTAAGTTTAGCATCTCACACAGATTACATTTTAACATTTTAAAGGTAACAGATCTAACCTGAGGTAATATTGTTAGGCTGTGGATACATACCCTCTTCCACCTGAAGAGGTCACTGCCTTCCATACCAAAAATCAGCATCATCTAAGATCTGCCAGCTGAGCTGCTTGTATACATGCTCTCACTTTAGCCAAAGCAAGAGGAGTTGGCAAAATCTACTTAGTTGTGTAGCTTGGTTTGTTTTGACTGAAACACTCAGGGATTGCTTGTAGGAGCAATTCAGCCAGCAGATCCAAGGGGCCACTAACTTCCAGCAAAGAAGCAATGTGCTCTTTGGCCAGCAATGCTCTAAGCAGACAACAAAATGCAGCCTTATTCCTTTGACATTTGTGAAAGGAGCTTTCAGAAGAGAAGTGTGCAAGCAGTACTTTACCAGGGAATGAAACATCTTTGTGGTTTGCAATCTGTCTTTTAATGGTCCACCATTTACTCCGAAGCCACTGAGGTGAGCGGACACTACTCCATCCTTCAGCTAGTAAATCCCAGTTGATGTCATTTTCATCAGAAACTTCAAGTTCCGCTATCCTGGCAGGATACAGAAAATATTTACCTGTTAGAAACTACCTTCCAGTCTGGACAGGGTGTCGCATATCTCCGGTCTCGTCACACGTAACAGCAGCAAAATGGCATGCTAGTGAATAGTCCACCAGAGCTCATGAATCTACACAGGCTTCCAAGGCTCCACGCTGCCAGAGGTCAAGCAGTATCATAAACAACAGAAGATGGACTAGACCTGTTAGATAAGCCAGTCCATCTCCTTGCCATGCAGGATTATTCTCCTTATTTACAAATACATTAGGACTTTGATCAGATTATTGTGAGGCATTCCAAATGATGGTACTTGCATCTTTTCTCTTTGGAAAACCATTCCCCAAACACATCTCCAAGGCAGGAAATACTTTATGAGATTCACTCTGAACTTTCACTTGATTAATTTCATGTTATGATATTTTCTTCTGTTTTCTCCTAAATAACACTCATACGTCCTTAACATAGATTTTTGCCTCCTCTCAGATGCTTCTTAGCCAAAGTAGATGAAGTTAACTATAGTATTAAACAGTTCCTCATAAGTCAATCCCATCAGACTCTCCAGATAAGGGACAGTCTTCACATAATTTTGGCAGATATCAGACTCTCCAGATAAGGGACAGTCTTCACATAATTTTGGTAGATATTATGCACACACTGGATTCTACCAGAATCTGTTTGAATTCTATAAATATCCCTGAATTGCCTCCAGCTCATCTGTACCTGGAGCATATGAAAGAGAGGTGAACAGTGAAAAGGGAAAGATTTTTGTGGAAGTTAAAAAAAGTTCTCTTCACAAACCAAGCAGTAGCACTGAACAGTCTTGCTAGCTAAAAAAGAAAAAAAAAAAAAAGCTACCAAAACCAACCCTGCAGGATGAGTTAAGGATATCTGGATGGACCAAAACAGATAGCATTTGTACAGAAATATTAAGAATTATAACCAGCACATTCTGAAATGTGGAATCAGGTTCCTCATTTTGAGTTCACGTCAAACAGCTTCAGTAGATCAGTGAATACTGCTTTGTAAATAATGCTTAGATTCCGTGGATGTCTTAGCTTTTTATTCCCACCCAAAGCTATTAACCCATAAAAATCCACTGGCTAAAAAGCCTGAGTTAAAGGCATTCAAAATGGGAGGAGGACTGGAGAGAACAAAAGATTTCCAAATGCTACCAGCTTGCCAGTTCCAATGTAGTCAAAGATGCTAATATCCAATCAGTGTTTGGTGGCCTACATGAAATTAAACTGCAGTCTTGGTTTAGTTCTTTGTAGACAAGACGTCCACATCACAGAAACCACCACCACACTTGACCCTTGTTGGTCATCTCAGCAGAGAGGCCAAGGACTGAACGGGCAGGGAGACTGAACTACCCTCCAGTTAAGGGTTAAAGCACATTGGTGAGGCAACGTGTGGGAAGCTTGCACGGTCGCTGCCTGTGCTGTACCTTTTCTGTGGAATAAAGAAGACTTCAGTCTCCAGGGTTTTCAATCTGACACCTTTCACGAACACTAACATTCACTAAAAAAACAAAAAAACAAAAAATATGTTCAATAATAAATCTCTGGGAACTGTAAACACAGCAGTGATTTTTGGAGGGTTCTAGAGTTTTTAGTGTCTAAGAAACCAGCAAAATGGACCCCAACGGAATCCTGCTAGCATCATGTATTAGAAACCCTTAAAAGTAACTAAAATAACAAACCTCAAGATCAGATTTATTTCATCTTCCTTGGTCCACTCAGTGCCCCCACTTTGTTTCCAGTTGAGATAGTTGAGCCATTTAGAGCGGCATTGCTTTTCAGAGCGCGTCCCGACCCGTTCTGCCACAGCAGCCCACGATACACCTTGTGTGACAATGTCACCTGGTTCTGTGCTAGTGAGCTCATGCACTACTTCTGCTAGTCTTTTTTCTTCTTTCTCTGTCCACTTTCCTGAAAGAGAGAAAACCCCTCCAACTTAACTAACAGCAGATGCCTTCTGTTCTGATCTGTAACGTGTTAACAAACATTTATCTTCAGTGCCTGACACCTCATTCCAGATGCAAATATTGACTTGTGAAGAAGATATAGCTGTTCTTTCTTACTAACAATTTATATTATAGCCATTCTTGATTGACAAATGCATAATTCCATTGTTTTGCTGTGAAGTTTCTTTCTCTTCTCTTCCTCTCACAGACAAATGAAGCCACACATTGACCAAAGCAAACTAGTCCAAGCTACCTGAATTTTATTAGTTGCAGCAAATTAATCATACAACAATTTACTATATACTAATTACTTGAGGTCTGACTAAGTTTTCTGTCCATTTGAATATATACACTACAAAATAAACAATACCTTACTTCTAAAGTGCATCTGTCTCTTAAATGACACCAAATATACAGTGCATGTTCATAAACATTAAATACAAGGGACAGTACTTTTTAATCCACCTTAATGAAATATGCTCCAGTGACATAAATGTATGATAGATAACAGACTGCAAATATAAACTGAGTGTTCTGATCTTTAGGAAGTGAAACTGGAGAAACCTTTACCAAATATGTTCTTAAAATGTAGCCAGATTTCACATTTTAAGCTACTCTGTTCAGAGTTACCCATCTCTGAAAACAGCACTGAGAAAGGCAAAGGTGACAGAGTTCTAACTAGAATATCCATTACTGACACCAGCATTTACCTCACCTGTGTTGCAGGTATCCTTCATCAGTCTACACCGATCTTTTACAGATGAAGCGCTTCTCCCCAGTGCAGCTCCTATTGTGGCCCAATCGTTACCATGCTTTGTTCTCAGCCTAAATAGAAACATGCTCATTAGCACTCTATCCAGTTAGCAGATTACCAAAGTATCAAATACACTCTAATAAAAACAGGATAAACGTGCAGTTTACAGGTTTAAAGACAGAATGAGGAGTCATTTTGATACTATAGTATTAACATATTTCCTGTCATCACTGCTAATTTTTTTAGGTGTTTCTAGAAGCCTTTTGGGTCGGCTAAGCCACAGGATACTCACTTATAAAACGTTTAATATCCAACTGTCTTGCAGGACTGTTGTGAGGCTTAATTATTGTGTTAAATACAATATGAATGTTTAGAAGAACAGCCAATGTCCATTCTACATAAGTTCCTAATAATGCTCAATGAAAACAAAGACAACCTATAATTTTAATGAGGCAAAACACTGCGTAATTATGTTCATAATTTTAACCATTATTTTCTTCCCACACATGACAACAGGTTGTTTAACATGTTGAGCCATAACTACATTTTTGACATATTGGGAACCACAGGCACCTTGCGAATGACACAAGCCAGCTAAATTGATTCAAACATATCCATCAACACAATGAAAAATACACCTTTCCTTCCTTCAGTCCAACATGGTTCCTTCAAACTGCTCAACTGTGGAAAGCTGTGAGAAGAGCTCAAGCCTGCAGCCCCTGCCCGCCTGGATCTGTCAGGTTCATAGTCACAATCAAAGAGCCTTACTGACAATTTATGTATTTCTCTAATACTCCACAGGGGAGATCCTACCCTTGACCTGCCACTTTCTTTAGAAATAACTTTTGATCAGGTTTCCTAAAGAAAGTGAATTTCTGTTTTTCACAAACATATCTGCAAGTGTTGATTGTGCTTGTAAAAATTTGAAACATGACTTGTTTCAACAGAAGACTTGCTTTACAACTTTGCTGTATATTGCTTATGTCCTGAATACACATTAGAAAATATAAAAAATTAAACCAAATATAGATTCATTTATCTTCAGATTAATTTAGTGACCACTATTTTCTGATAGAGTTGGAGCAGTCAAATTTACTTGTAACTTTTGACTGATACAAAACCTGTAAAAACTACTCAAGCTACTAAATACAAATAAGGTAGTATAAACTTGTTAATAAAAAGACTTACTCTTTAAGCTTTTCAATTTCCTCAGGAGTGTACCTATAGATACATAAAAAGACATTATTTTCTGCATATAGAAAGCATATAGCATAAATATTTTTGCTTTACTAACCACATAATACACTTCTAGTTACAACAAGAGATTAAGAAACAATTTGACTGAATGCTTTGAAAGAACGTGAAGAACAAATGTCATTTTCCACGTAAGTGCATTTCTACGGTTATCACGTCTAACATTCCTCTAATTTAGCAGCAAAATCCCTCATTCTCAGTGATCTTACTACTAAGAACAGAATTAGAATTTTGTGTATTAGTCTCTCAAATAAACAGCTATTTTTGACTCCCTGTCTCAGTTCACAATCACCATAAGGCTGACTTTCCATTAAAAAAAAAAAAAAATCAGCATTGAAATTATTTTTTCAGTTTTCAACTTCCTTTGAAAACTAAAATCTAACATCCTTTTCAGCACTTCTGGATGGCATCAGACCCCCTGCTTTACAGAGGAGCAAACTAAAGGCACAGGGAAGAAGCTGAAGGTCAGAGTTCTAGCAAGAAACTGCATTTCAGCAGATCCATGCCTGTGTTAAAGTCTTCTAATAATAGCAGAATCTTCTCTGCACCTTTGTTTTATTTTTTTCAAAGTTATGGATAGTGGATACCATCAATTTAATATGACTATCATAAAGACTAATCTACCAGAATTCAGCAGAGGTGACTTATGATTAGGAAGAGCTAGCTGTATTTGGTTAGAATCTTCTGTCTCATTTAATGTCAAACATTAAATACATGACCCTACTCATACCAATAAAACCATGCAGCATTAGAGGTTTTCATACTTTCCAACATGGTTTCTGTCATCATACATGCGAAGAACTCTTCTATAGACAGCAAAGAGAGGCCGATTCAGACCCCAAGCTATTGTCCTGTAGAAATCTTTTCTTTCATCTTTTGACATTTCAAATATAATTTCAGTGGCATCTTTTATTCCACGGGCCTAGAAGAAAGAATTTTAAAAAACAAACAAACCACAAACAAATAACTTTAGATAAAATCTCCTAGAAATCAAGAACTAGAACACTTAAAAACTGAAGCCTAGCATACTATTATGCAACTTCCTATGTATCTCAAATACTACACTCCAAAAGTTAAACTGAGTATTTCTGAATCAGCTACCTCAAAAATAAACCCTTGAACACTAGGCTTTTTTACACTGGAGTCCAGGTAGACATGGAAGCTCTAACTTTCATCCATATTTAAAAAAAAATGGTCCAATATATATTTTAAGATCAAAAATTTAACTGTCATTTAGAACATAATGGAAAATATACTCTGGTAGAATTATCCTGCAGTTATACAGCAGAAAGTTGTCAAAAAGTGCTATATCAATTTACTACATAATTTTAATATATTTTTTATCTAAAAGTATTTTTTTTCAATTAACCTACTCTTCTTGTTCTCGTAGAAACTAAAAGCAAATCTGATACAAAAACACTGCAGTTAAGTATAAAAAGCAAGATTTAGTTTAACTTCAATTTAAACTCAAAATCACTACATTTCAATTATTTGAAGCAGTACAAGAATGGGAAAATAATTAATCAAATGAGTTATCAGTAACTCAAAAAAGTTATTTATTTAGCTTAAAAAAGCTTCTCTAGATTCAAAATACAGTATTACCTATGATGACTTTGTGGCAGAAATTCTAATACACATGTGGGCAGGCACACTTTCTACAACTAATACTGAGGATTTTTATACCAATGAAGACTAAATTCAGGGCTTTTTTTGATTCACAAATGAAGGCTGGTGAACCTGTAATACCCAGACTTATGTTCTCAGCTGTAAGCCTACCACCAATATGACTTATGGGCAATTATCACTGTCAGCGTGTTAACTGGGACTATTTTTACACTGAACTCTAACAATATATTAAGGGGAAGAAAGCTGATACAGGAATCCTGTTAAGTGTGGTAAATAAATACAGATACAGCATCAAAGAACCCTGGAAGTTGTATTAAATGCTTCATAAGGAAAATTATCTCTATTCTTAGTGCAATTTTTTCCCTCTGTCTTCACCAAAGATTTCATGAGTGATATATACTCAGAGAAAGAGATATATACTCAGAGAAAGAGATTAAGCCACTTGAGCACCCTGACATGAAATATTAAAATGGGTTATATTCAGTACACAAAATAAAAGCAATATTACATTCAATAGTCTTAAATCCTGTGTATGGATACAATTATCTTATATATTTCAAATGGGTAATCACCATTTCTACTACAAACTGATCAGAATCACTTATTGCACATTCTGGGAAGTACTAAATAAAGTTGGTTTCTAGCAGGAGCTGCATCACCACATCGACTAGAAGATAACATACTCTAACATATACCTTTAAATAACGCTCAATGTTACTCATCAAAATGTCAATTTCTTCCTTTGACCACATCCCTTGCTTCCACTTATGGCCTGAAAATAAAAAAGACAAACTAATGACTAAAGTAAAAGTCAGCAAAACAACAACAAAAATATCTGAAAAACATGAACCTCATTATTGCAATTAACAAAGAGAGTAGTAATTTTAGCTACTTAACTAGTATTAATTTTAAACAGATATTATTTCAGAACTGATAAACAATCCTCAGTAACTGTCAACTAATGTTTAAATCATGTGAGTCAGACTCCTCTTCAAAAACATCAATTTTTTAAACCAGAGCATGGATTCCTTTATGTGCTGTCAAATCACATTTTCAGGCTTTCTCTTCAGCCACAACTAGAAAATTTATGTCTTTAAACTGACAGCTGAAATTTCCATGCACTCAAATGATTCCAGAAGCTGGGAATTAAAATGTGACAGTGACTCAAAATATTACTTGAGGAACTGGTAACAACGTGAGGTTCTCTTATACATCTTATCACTTCCCAAAATGTCAGTAGTGCTACATAATGTGAGTGCTTTTCATAGACATAAATGCTCTACCTAGTCGATTTTAACAAGCTGTCTCCTATCTCTCTCTCTTTTTTTTTGCATTGGGAATAATGCCCAATGGTCACAATCAAGATAAAAAGACTCAGGCTGAATGTTTTATTTCCCAAATAAAAGTGGTAAACCAATAGAAACAAACATGACGCTTGTCTCTGTCTATGCCCTTAGTACCTACCGTGCCAGCTCAGCTTTAAAAGCAAAACCAATCGAACTTTATTCAGAGAGAAAATTTCACACCTGAGGTCTATCAATAAAACATTAAAACATTCCTACCTTGAATTTATAAATAGATTTCTCTTTTTTCCCCTCATGCTCATACCATACTTAGTACTAACGATCACTTATAATTAAGATTATGCTGGTGACCTAGTTTACACACTGGTGTGTGCTGGCTACCTGCCCATCTGCTAAGAAAAATCAGGGTACTGCCTTCTCAGCCTGCTAATTACCAGAGCTGAGAGGCAGAACACGCCAAAGTCACTGTTTACTCAAATCCAATTATAGTGAAAAGTATAGGCGTTATTACTAACTCCATTGGAACTGATGAGAGAAAACTCTTCCCTTGTGCCTGATTACTTCAATCTCTTCTTCTAGAGACAGACCTGATTTAAAGGGACACTGCTACTCTTTACATGGAATAACCTTTAATACCCAACTGTCTTAGGAAAGGAATTGTATTTTCCACTTCTCGTGTTTGCATATTCAGCGCCAAGATTACTATAACCTGCCCACAGGTCTTGAACAAAAGCATTATCAGGCAGAGAATGCTATAAAATGATGAGCTCAGGGAACACACATCAAACTCCTAGCTACTGTAAAAGGAGATGTGTATTTGGATTCTTTCACAGCTGATCTCCATGACAGAGCATGGAGACCATCAGCTAGTATGGATTCTAAAATGTATTTCTAGACATAATTTATTGGAAATGTCTTCCTCAAATTATTCAACTCTCAATTAGAATCACCAGATTTAGTGCCCTCATTCATTCACAACTATAAATGCCACTTGTGATGTATGGTCAGTTGATGTGCCTGTGAGAGCTACAAAAGGAACAAATGCAGTAAGATCCTAATATGTTTAACAAGACACACATCAAACATGAGGCCACCAGGTCACATGAAAATCGTTATTTCTCTGCCAAATCAGCAGTACATGCACCTCCAGTCACAGCTGAGAACATGCTGCTCCCAACCAAAGTCCTTCAGTGTCCTGGTTTTTAGCTGGGACAAAGCTGGGTTTCTTTTTAGTACCTAGAATAGCACTGTGTTTTGGTTTCAGTATAGGATTTGTTATGTGAAAAACATTGATAACATACCAATGTTTTCAATTGTTGCTGGAAGCTGCAGGACTTAAGTGTTTTGTTAGTCTACAGGTGCAAGGTCTAGAGGGGGCGAGGAATATTTAAATTAATAAGCTAGATTTGCATTTGGATATGCCAGTGGGATATTACTTATCATATAATGTCATGTTCAGTATATTAACGAGGGTCTCTCTCTTGTGTGTGTGTGTGTCTCTCCCTCTCTTTCGGGCTCTTGCTCTTCCAGGATTGCAGTTTTGAGATTGTTGCTCCTCTGGGATCGTTATCTTAGAACATGCTGGGCTTGGTCAGCAGGGTAAGCAATGACACTGTGTATCACTCATTTGCATATTTATTATTATTATTATAATTATAAATATTATTTTAAGTTTTATGTTATTTCAATTATTAAATTGTTCTTATCTCAGCCTATGAGTCTCCTTACCCTTACCCCTCCAATTCTCTCCCCTATCCCCTGGGTAAGGGGGTCAGCGTGACTGAGCAGCTCTGTTTGGCTGCTAACCAAGTGCTCGCCAAATGAAACCACCACAGTCCTTTTGGTGCCCAACAATGGGCACAAGGGGTTGAGATAACAGTTTTAAACAGAGTGTTTTAACAAATTATTATTGTATTGGTTTGATAGTTGCTGGTGACAATATTGCTTCTTTTCATTGTAGAGTTGTCAGTAGAACTGTGGGATATGAGTCCTTACTTGCTTTTTGTTGCACTTCTTATTAGCTAGAAAAACATGACTAAGGGTCTTGTTCAGCTGCGCTGTTTGGTAATGACTGCAAGAATAATTCAGTTTTTGTGCGTAGTTCTCCACCATCTTCACACTTTGGGTGCTATCTTTTAGACATCATTGATAATTTCATGGTTTACCTTGTCTCCCCGTGGTGACAGCCCACTGAGCAAACAAGACAGAGACCCTCATTAATACACTGAACATGACGTTATATGATACGGGATATTCCACTGGCATATCCAAATGCCAACCTAGCTTATTAATTTATATATTCCTTGCCCCCCCTACACACTAAGACCTTCAACTTCCAGTGACAAATGAAAACACTGGTATGTTATCAGTGTTTCTCTCATAACAAATCCCATACTGAAACAAAACCACGGTGCTATTCTAGCTACTAAAAAGAAACCCAGCTTTGTCTCAGCTAAAAACCAGGATAACCTGCTACTGGAAAGATCATAAGCTCTGTGCTTCCTCTCACCCCAGAGCACAGCAACTGTAGCAACCTGATTTCTCACTATTTCATAGAATCATTGAATGGTTTGGGTTGGAAGGGACCTTAAAGATCATCCAGTTCCAACCCCCCTGCCATGAGCAGGGACACCTTCCACTAGACCAGGTTGCTCAAAGCCTCATCCAACCTGGCCTTAAACACTTCCAGGGAGGGGACATCTACAACCTCTCTGGTTAACCTGTTCCAGTGGGAAACCTATTCCAATTTCTACCCAGCTGTGGTGATGCAAAGAGATCTCTTTGCTATCCAATCTCTGCCTCAGTCCTTGGACTGAACACAGAATAGCTTTGCAGCTCTATAAATCTAACAAATAAGAAGGACAGAGGAAATGTGGAGAAATTATTTATTGGCTGTTACAAGCCACTGTTAGTGCACACTTGGTATCAGTGAGTGAAATGATCACTAAGAGTTGCTCAGCTCCTGTCCTCTGAATTTTCCATATGCAACACCCAGGTTCTGTGTGCCTCACCCACATTTTTTCACTGACTCAGCAGTACACTCAGCTCTCTGGAGCAGAGCTCACTGGGTAAGAGATCATTCGCTTCTGTGAGATAAAACCTTTACTTTTTTCCTAAAGTTTTCGAACAAAAAAGGGAGTTGCTTTGGACTGACTGAAAAAGATCTTTTTTTCCCCCCTAGAAAGAGGTAAAGTCAGAGTAAGAAAAACTCTCAGTAGAGAGACTGAGGAAATTGGAGAGACAGCATGTCTTCATTTGACACTAAGTTGTTTCTCTAGGTTTTGAAAGGCACTTCCCTGGGGAGGGGCAAGGAAGGGGAGGAAGCTCTAAAGTTCAGCAATTACAGCATGACCTTGCAAACACGTTTTGAAAGGGAGGAATGCCAATGGGGTGGCAGGTTTAGGAGTAGTGGTGATTATTTCAGTAGATCCTGGTCTGCATAATCTCTCTTCTTCTCAAGCAACTCCATTCCAGAAACTGTTTAATACGAACCACAACGCAGTAGCCAGACTATTAAACCCTACTTAGAGGAAGATGTATCAACCTGAGCACAGGTTAATTGTTTTCCTGGTGTAGCCACCTCTGACTGCAGCTTCTCATCTCCTAACCAGGCAGAAGTGCAAACAGAGCAAACACAACTGTCTGCCCGACCTGTGCTGACACACATTATCTACAGCATTTCTCCACCACGGCCACTAGAATCACTATCACTGCTGCAAACATGGCCCCTCTTCCTCTCCCAGTGTATCTGGAGTCCCAACTTTCTTCTTGCATGCAAAGTGTAAGAGGGATGGTGAGGACTTAAAGCATTAGATCTCTGCATTTTTAAAATCAGTCTTCTCAAATAGCTTCACTAAAAGAGTCAGACCAGAGATTACTTTATGCAACCTGCAAAATGTTCTCAGACATTTGGGATAACTTAACTTTTTACAGCATGGGAGAAAGGTATTTGAAATATCCCACCTTTATTTGTTAGAGAATCCTTATCCTCTTTGGTTGTGAACCAGGCTTGACTAACAGCTGACACTTCTTCATTGCCCATTGGGGAGATCTCATCCAGCTGTTCATTCTGAAGAATCTTGAAAAGACCAATATGAAATCATCCAGTAAGATCTTCAGTTCTTTCTATCACCTTGCATTTAACATGGAGGCATAACTTGAAGGAAAATGAAACCAGCACACCTAGTTATCTTGCTGAATGCTCAGAAAGTGCCACTTTTTAGATATGGCATTAAGAGCACATTAACCTTTCTTAAAACACAAGTAAGAGTCAGTATCTTAACATACAGATGCTGTATTAACTGGATAACATTCTTCATCTGGTTTAATGTATAGTGAATAGGAAGAATCTCACTGGCTTTGGTGGAAAGAGGACTATGTCCAGCATCTCCATCTAGAACTTTTAAACATGGTACACCCACAGTGAGAACTGTATGTAACTGTTAGGACTGGTAACAAGACAAAGCATGCTTAGGCTTGTTATAAACCTTCATTTATAATCAAAGAATGACAGAAATAACAGGTAAACTTGTCTGCTATGCAGATCACCACAGAGAAAGTAATTGTCAGTGGAGGGTTACATCTATTACTGTTTACTGTACTGTTCTGTGGGCAGTACGTTACACTACAGATAAGCTCTTTCATATATAAAGTGATTCAATTGCACTTCTATGGAGCAACACTTTACAAACAAGATCTGTGCTCAAACAGATTAGTTTAATATTAAAACCAATCTTATTAATTTAATAAGCTCTTCCTGCTATTTGTTTCCCTTTCCATTCCAATTTAAATAAAAATGTACATCAAGTAAGTAAATTTTGAAATTTTAATGTACCTGAATCTGAGTAACAGTTCCTTCGTTAATCTCATCTTCAGCTACCTCAGTGGTAGCAGTCATGGTCACCTCAAAGCTCTGATCATTTTCTGAAACTTCAGAATAGATAAAGTTAGTTGTATACCTTACTCTTGTAATGCATGCTAAAGGTTTTATAAATTGCTACCTTTGCTCTGAAAATTTGAAAGAGGCCTTATTCAGTATTTATTTGGTGACACAGTAAAATCATCAAGATTATTATCAACTGTTCCTCTTCATAAAATTTAAATATGGGTTTTGAAACCTTCAGTTTTACACTTGACTATAACTAAGACCTAATGTGAAACGTATAAATAAAAGGTGTTTGATTTGGTGCAAACATTTGGTACTGCATTAATGCTTCCTTTCCTTTCCAGTCTTATCTTCAGTATTTTCCAATTACTAAAGGACAACGTTCAGATCTTTCAGGCACGTTCCTTTTCCCCAGTTTTCCTTCAACCTCAACATGATAATGCCTTTACTTCTAATGAGTTTCTACCAAGTTCCACCAAATAAACAGCCATTCTAGGTATTGCAAATTGGTATTAGAACTGTCCAGATCTGTTTTTGCCTCCCTTTGGGAGATTTTATTAAAATATCTAATATTCAATCAACTTCCTTGAGAATAATTCAGTACTCAGCCTTCCTTTTGTACAACAATCTCCATCTTAAAAAGCCCATACATCTCAATATTACAAAACACAGAAATACTAAATATACTGTTTGATCATTAAAAAACCTAATTGCCCTTTGCAGGAGGAGAGCACCTAGTTTGTTGTCCATTGACTTATCCTTCAACTTATTCAATGCACCTGTGCCTACAGTTCTCTATCTGTAAGGCAGGTTTATTTTGCCAATACCGTAGAGATAACAATTGCTACAAAACCATCCTTAAAGGTAAAGATAATACCTAAGTATACTAAGAAAACATGCAAAATATTCTAATGTGATCCAAAGAGTCCATTTTTAACCTTTACCAATAGAAACATTTGCTACAAGAGTATATAAACTTAAAAGAACTTACTTGGAACTGCAACAACAGAAATGCACGGAGTGGAATCATCAAGGCTTTGATCATCCTCTGATAAGCAAAGTCTCTTGTGTGGAGGTTCAGCGCCGTCTTCAGAGTCTACTTCATCAGTTTCTAACAACAAAAACACACACAGGTTACTACTGTCTGTTAACAAAGTGGACCAAAACAAGAGGTAGAAGCAAATCTAACAGGTTGGTTCAGTTTTTTACTACTGTCCAGGAACTTGGTCTGAGTTATGGGCAATAACAGTTCACATGCTTTCTTCAACACAGATTTTCTGTGAGATTTTCTTCGTAAATTCCATCCACAGTCCATTGCACACAAACAAACCCCTTAAGTCTGCAGAAACTGGGGTACATGCTTGGTTCTAAGAACCCACTTCCACTGAAATAAAAGAGAACAGCTAGATCCTTGTTGGGCACATACATACAAAATCTTGTGATGTACACCTAGTTTGACACTTAATCCTTCTTTAAACTGAAACAGAACAAATTGCAGCAAGTAAGGTAAATCCAAGTAGCTCATAGAATTTGGGGGCAGGGAACTATGATGGTTGGATCAAGGAAAAATAAAACAAAAAATACTATGCAATACAATTCTATACCATTTTGAGGGCAATGAAGTATAAGGTTCCCTTCAGTGTCCTGAGTCAAAGTCACAGAGTTCACGGTTTCTACTGTCACTGTGTCAGACTCTTCTTCAACTGTGCTCATACTCAAACCTGAAAGAGCAAGACACAGATTACGTTTTTGCAGTCAGACTGCTGCTTTGACCATAATTCTGCTTCCTTTATCTCAAGCATCCAGCATAAACTGTCACAGAGAATGATGAACGCCTGTATGTTTTTTCACATGAACAATTTCCATGGTTTAAGACACTCACCTGCCTTTACTTTTCCTGCACATTTACACATCACACAGGGTAACATCAGATAGCTTCAAAGCTACTTTTCCAGTTAAAAATAGGACCTAAACTCCCTATTCAGCAGCATTTGCAATCTACTACTATTTTTTTTTAAAGACAAACCCAGCCTGTTACTTTTTCACATCTGATATTTTTTGTTTCACTAATATTTGTTCCACTGCTCATTTAATGATTTTATTATTATATAAACTAAAGCTAGTCAGGACTGAGAAACACTTTTGTAGTGTCATACTGCTCACAGCTGCACTATTTATAGATTGCTTAATTGTGAAGTTTTATTCTTCTTCCATGCATGTATCTACCTTGTGAAGCTAGTATTTTTTCTTTACCATTGAAACAACATGAGCAACAGAAAAATTTGGTGCAGGCAATCATCAACATAAAAAATTACTCAGAAAATAAGTGATACAGGATAAGCAGTATACACTGAAGTCAGTGAGCTAGGGCAATACAAAGTGCTTCTGATAATCCCATTTCCACTATAGAAGTAGTACAAAGAAACCCAAAGCTTATGAGAATTTTAATGTAAACTAGCACTATTACTAATTTTGAAACAGAACAAAACCCGACAAAAAACGTTCAAATCCACCAAGCACAAAGAAACGTGCCCTTTTCTGCTGCAGAAGCTAAATGAAATCACATCTAAAATATCCAGAAGCTTTGCAATGATCTCATCTGTTTTGAGCACCTGGGTTTGTGGCTGTCTTTGGCAGAGCTTTGTAAAAAGAAAATATCATCTATTTCTCCTTGAAGTGTTCAGTCCTTATTATATGTTTTCTCGTATGACAATAACAGAGAAAAATTACTTGTACTTTTTATTTTAAAGCCAAAATGCTGTTATCAACAATTTTAACTTACGTTGTTAAAAAAACATTGTCTAAAGTTTTAAAAAAATTAAATAATTACATTACAAAAATTCCATGTACCAGGCAGAGATACCCATACATTGTATGTGCTATTTACAACCTGGATTTCAAATCCCCTGTATAATGTTAACAATACTGTTTCACCAGGAAATGATTTAATTTTAATCAGAAAACATGTTCTTTGGTATGGAAGATTCCCAAGAGCAGTGTTTTCTTGGAAGGATAAAACTACTGCCAGTCTTGCAATAAAATTACTTATCACCTCTCAGGCTTGATGAAGATTTGACACATCTTTAAGCACATGTAGTGACTGATTCCTAGAATGAAGTGATATTACCCTTCTGAACATGACAAAAATTTCCGACACCGTTGACATTTTAAATCAGAGGGTTTTCAAATTCACTTTCATATCTACCACCAGCAACAGCTCTGTGCCACATGCCAGTGTAGGAGGCAGTAACTTCCTTGGGACCCATCTGCTTCCGAGTTTTACAACTTCTGCCCCATCCTTTACTACAAGTTTGCAGCACAGCTATAGTACTGATTTTTAAGAACCAAAGGAGGCATCCTGAATTCTAAAACTTGAAGAAAGCCAGCCAAAGTGTTATAGCTAAATTAGCAGAGTAACTTGTTCAACTCAGTTTTGAGTTATCCATTTAACTTTTTGGGTGTGAACAATTTGGATAATTCTAGAGGGCCAAAAGAAACAGATAGATTCTCTTTTTCATGTTCACATGTTCTTTCTGTGTACACTGCACTACAGGGTCTGCTGCAGCAAAAATTCCTAAAGTTACCTGAAATGCCATGGAGGATTCTTCTTTAATTATGTGTGAAGATAGTGAAAACATTTATTTTTCTATAATCATCTGAAAGCACCTCTTTTTCTTTTCACCACTATAAGGGCTTAAAAGACAGATTTATTTTTATAAAACACATTATGTCAATCATGTACTTCACCTAAAGCTGATCTAGAAGCAGCGGAAACTAAAGCACCATCCACTGCTGAAGACCATTCTTTCTTTCTGTTGAAAGAATACTGGAAAGTGAATACAGAGATGGCAAAGCTGGGACATTCTTTCACCAGTTACTCGGGATTTGCCGAGAATCAAAGCATATCTTTATAGAATTAGGCTCCCAAGACAAAAACACAGAGTAATTAAAGTTCTTCATTTGCATTCTCTCCCTCTCTGGTTTGCCATGTTATAAGAGAAAAGAACACAGCACAGAAGGTGTCCATATATCCAAACCTGGCATTTCCATCAAAGGTGGGGAGGAAGATAGACCACG
Source organism: Antrostomus carolinensis (assembly GCF_000700745.2). Taxonomy (NCBI): domain Eukaryota; kingdom Metazoa; phylum Chordata; class Aves; order Caprimulgiformes; family Caprimulgidae; genus Antrostomus; species Antrostomus carolinensis. The sequence continues at coordinate 4,099 of NW_010299036.1, read as the reverse complement.
ATCAATAGCTGCTACCCTGACACTTCCATACAAACAGAGCTGTAACAGGAATAACGAGACAACAGCTCAGGCTCCTGATCAAGTCAGGCATCTACAACTGTCCACTTGAGCTCCCCAGTGCTCCTCACAAAGCACCAAAAAGGTGCACAGCACATTCTTCAAGGAACTGTGATTTCCCAAGAAGCACTCCTCAATGCAATTCCTGGACTGAGCAGGGTTTTGTAACTTTTTACCAATCTCTCAATAATGATTTATCCCAATAGTAAGTGCAGGTGCTCCAGAAAAAAAACCCTATGATGTTCTGGGTCAGATACTTGAGATTTAGCATATCTCAAGTTTTCTGAGCAAAGGTACTAATCATAACCAACCGTTATGAAGAGCCAAATCCTTGATTTGACTGGAAAAATTCCCATCACCTTTAATGGATATGGTCTGGGACCTCCCCTGAAAACTGACTGCAAAGAACGTGAGGAGTCAAGTCAGTCAAATGCTATTTTGGACATTACTTTTTATTCATTAGACTACACAGATACAAGAAAACTGAAGGAAACAAACAAACTTGTTCTTTCAAGATACATTTACACCAGGACGGGAGCTAACCCATGAAAACATGAATTTGTGACCAAAAGGTGAGGAAAAAAATCTTGAGTAACTGCAGTGATTCTTCCTCGTGAACAGGAAACAATCTCCAAATCTTATAAAAATCACTGGTTTACACATAAATAATGACGGAACTACCACGTATGCTGAAGACACATCGAATATGACATATGATGGGACCACTTGGAGTTTATGGTGAGCCCAGTGGAGAAAGCACAGTGCTGCTGAAGGACACAATGCCCTCTAACGCAGGCTTCTTCGGTACTGGCTGCAGGCAGGCTGTACTCACCCCATGTCCTTGATTTATCAGGGGATGACAGCCGAAGCCACGCTAAACAATGCCGTACCACCGCAGAGGTCTTTTAGGATGGGTCATGAGAGCTCTGTTTCGTGCAGACACCTGCAAATCTGCTGCACCTCCACTCTTGAAAAAGTTAAATACAGAGTTAATTGCAGCCAGTGTTTCTAAATTAGTGAGAACTATGACGAGTAGTCCAGTCACCTCCAAAATATCACCTTCTCATAACTTCATTAAGGATGGTTTTGAAAATGTATTGCTATTTAAAACAAAAACCTTGCTTTAATTTTAAATGCATGACCCAAGACTTTTCTTTACACCTTGATTCAAACACACTCTCACAGAGTTACCGATCTACCACTAATGTTTTATGTTCTGAAGGAGGGTGTTAGCTTGTGGGGGAAGGGAACACTGTTGGAAGCACATACATGAACAGTGGAGATGTGTTATTATGAAATGCAGTGAAGACAGCATAATCTTAAATTTCTAAGCCCCTTAGAAATCAGTGTAAATTTAAAAAGCAATTTTTCCTTGTTAGATTTTTGAGTGTATTCACCAAACCAAACATTTTTAAAAGGTTGCATCACAACTTTAAACAGGCTTCAACATGCAACCAGATAGGAAAATACTTTGCCTACAAGAATCACTTAATATAGAATTCCAATTTAAATTTTCTACTAAAGCCATATAATACAGCAGTTCTTGTTTATTTGGGAAACACACAGCAGATTTAGGCAGAAAATATCCCCACAAAGTTGATTTTATATCAAGTTACAAAAAACCTAAACATTTTTGTACAAAATTCCTATAATTCTAAATCATCTTCATCAGGCAGATGGGCTCGATTATTCCGTGGGCTGTAAAAATTAAGCACTTCTAAGAAACAGTATTTTTACCCTTGCAGACAGAATTCTATCAGCACGCCTAGTTATTAACAGAATGTTCTGTCTAGTCTTCTGTGGACTGTCATAAATATTTTATAATTTCCACATGAAATTGTATTAAAGGTTGTGTTCTCTGCACTGGGCAAAAAAGTAAAAGTGTATTTCGCTAAATCCTGTAAGAAGCAAAAATCTCAAGTTCATTAAGGCTTCCAGTTATTGAGGAATTTAACTGGCACAATCACAGGGGATGCACTGGGATTTCAAGGCATGCACAAAGGAAACACAGTCATTGCAGGACCCTATATACCTCATATATAAGGAAGCCTGAATGTTTAGTGTATTCCATACCATGGCTCTTACATAGTCAATACTTGAATACATAATCAGGAGTTTTTGCTGTTCAACTAGTATCAATTCTCTAATGCTATTGTTCAACAAAAACCCTTCTTTTCCACAGCAAATGGGTTCTGCTCAAATCTAAAAATCCACCACACAGAAGTTGTCTTTCACAGCTGCAGCAGCAGATGTAAGAGGGGACCAAACCAGACAGGTATCAAACAGAAGGACCCAAAGACCTGAGTTCGAGACACAGAAAGATTTATTGAACTGTATCAGTACAAAATTACAGTCCTTCAGGAACAGGTACATTCTACTCATCAGCGGTATTTAGAGAAGTGGGCCATGGCAGAAACAGAATATATGGGAGATACAATGGGACAAACTGTTCTCATTTGCATTGATTCAAATTTGGCAGAACTCCATGAGTTCTAGCCTATCCACTGATATTTTAATAAATAGCTCTGAGCATGTTTTAAATGTCACAAGGGGGAGGGGGGAAGCAGCAAAGTCCTATCTCTTTCAAACGAAAAAACCCATAAAATTGTAAGGTTTCTTTTTCAGTAACAGAAAATGGTTCTTAGGAGCAACGTTATGACTATGGATAAAAATCCTGATAGGCATGATATGCACCAAAATAAATATTCTTTTTCTTTCATGTAAATTGTTTCATTCTAAGCTTTCAATTCTTCACCCTTATGAACAGGCAGAAATTTAGCATGCAATGAAATATGAAAAATTGATTGTTATCCTAACTGTACAAGGTGTAAGACTGATAAGCAAGGCCACAGCTCTGTTGCTTTCTGATGGACAGACAAGCACAGAATTAATGCTCATAGATAAGGGACTATTAGAAAATGTGAAATACAGCACAAACACATGGAGGTTTTTGTCTCTCATGCACCCACCTTCTATAATTTTGAGTGGTGGAGCCAAAACCCAGTATTTTTAGGCATTCTATTTAAGGAGTTTTAATTAATGTTCAGACTTTTCAATAAGTCATAAAACATCACATAGAAAGTTTCAGTAAGTGTCTGGAAAACAAGCATGAAGTTACCACCATTATTATATTCAAGTGGATTGATGGCAATCGGAATCTGAATGAGACGTGTCCATCTCACCGCAAAGCCCACATCTAGTTTTGCAAAGGGATTTTAACTACGTTGTCAAGAAGCCAACTTCTATCTATGGCCAGAGAGCAGCACTGGCAAACAAAAAGCATTTTCTAGATTACTTCAACACATAATTTAAAACAGCCAGGTGGGGCTGAACAATGGTAACTCTTTGTGAATGAATGCATACAAATACTATCTGTCAGCTAAAGAGGTACATAGTAGAAGCGTAATACACTTCACTGTGCCCAAGTGCATCACCAAGAACAGAGACCTCAAAAACATAAAAAAAGAAAGGAAAAAAAGGCTTGTCCGACCAGAATCCTTTATTTTGGCAAAACAGAGTGTAACTCTAGTGCAGAAAAGCCTGGTACCGCTTTTAGATGAAACCCTTGATCTTGGTAGAGTTATGCATTTCAGACTCCACCAAAATAAAGCCCCAAGCAACTTCAAACCATAACTCTCGCTAGGAAAAGAAAAAGATTATGAAACAAAACAAGATAAAACCCATAAGCACAGGACAGCCCAACCGCAGACCCAGCCAGGGGAAATCGGCGATTTAAACGCGTTCGTGCAGGTGGCCTTTTATTACAGACATCAAGGTGAGGGGACAGGGAGTTTAACACAGAAACAGCAAACAACAACAAAAAACAAACATCCCCGCACGCCGCCCTCCCCTCCCCTGTCCCCCCCAAGGCAGCCGCGTTTGGGTGGTTTCCAGTTTTCCCCCTATTTTGCCGTCAGTCCGTCCCCGTCCGAACTTCTTCCTGCGCAGCTCTCCCAACGCCCGGCAGCACCCCGGGAGGGCGGGGAGCAACGGACCGCGGCCCGGGGGAGAAAGCGGCGGGAGCAGCGGCCCTGCCCCAGCC
>NW_010299035.1:0-61208 GCF_000700745.2 Antrostomus carolinensis | reverse complement strand
CCCATTCCCTGTCCCCCTGGGGGGAGGAGGTGGATATTGGGAGAGAAGTTAAGCCCGGGAAGAAGGGAGGGGTGGGGGAAGGTGTTTTAAGATTTGTTTTTACTTCTCATTATCCTCGTCTGATTGGTAATAAATTAAAATTTGGGTTTTCCCCCAAGTCGAGTCTGTTTTGCCCGTGCCAGTAATTGGTGAGTGATCTCTCTCTGTCCTTATCTTGACCCAGGAGCCTTTCACTATATTTTTCTTCCCCCTGCCCAGTTGAGGAGGGGGAGTGATAGAGTGGGCTTTGGTGGGCATCTGGCACCCAGCCAGGGTCAAGCCACCTCAAATTGTGGTCGTTAATCGCAACGCACACTCAAGTGAACACCTGCTTTGTTCTGAGCTTCTGCATTTGAATCCCCTGAAATCTATCAGAGGCCACCCAGCAGGGTAGAAGCCACTCCAGAGACCAGGTCGAGGTTGGTCAGACTGTTTGGTTCCACTCCTGAGAGCGTGCTGGAACGCAGAGAGGCCTGTCCCCTGAGAGGTCATCGTCTGAGACACTAACTCGTGAGGTTTACCATGCAACTCACCCAGCGACTGACACAAGCAAACAAAATTACCTAGAAAGCGTCTGACACAGAAACATCTAAAAAAACTTCCTTGCTTTCTTGAAAGGCTCAGTAACAACACAACATTCAGTACAGGGATTATTTAGCACCCAGCCTTCACTGACACATTCTACATAATCAAAATTAGCAACAAGATGTGGAAGAAGAGCTTGCAAGGTTGAACGAATGAGGTCTCAAACATTTTCCTCAGAAACCACACAAAACCCCAAACCAAAGACCCCTAGAAAATGTTAACAGTATCCTAAAGTAGAACATCTCTTCTTAAATCTGCTAAGATTCCACAAGTTGGATTAAGTAAAACCAAAATAGCAAAGAATTCAGTAAAACCTACACTTAAAATAAGCTTCAATGCCTAACCTACAGTTTTCATAGTGTAACTACATGCACACTAAAGGGCATCAGCTACAAACCACACCTCACCACAGCCCGACTGACATAAATCTGCAAAAGGTGAAACCTGACATATTTACACACACCTTTACATGTTTACATCTGCAAGTTTACATGTGGTCCACATGCTCTCTTTGAGCGTGGCCTATGCTTCTGTCAGACTCTAGAGTCATACGGCAGTCCTTGTCCATGGACTGGTGCACAAAGCTATTCATTTTCCATATGAGGAAGAACTTGAACTACTGCTGGTGAACACTACTTCAAAGGACAGCAGGCAGTTTGCTCACACAAGTGGTTTTAAAAAAAAAAACAGGTTACTTTAAACAAACCATCGTGCAGATTATATAAAATCTTTGGTTAATGGTAAAGATTTCTGAACACGTGACATCTGGAATACCTACTTGTCCTCAGACTTCTTTTTCTTTGCGTCAGTGTAAACACTTACCTGGTTTTGGCTTTCAGATGTTAACCTGACTTGCCTGCAAACCACGCCAAGGGCTAAACCTCCATTTTGACAGTTACATTTTTAAGTTATCTGAGACTGCCCAGACTATACTTCAGCAACACCTGGCTAAAGCATGAAGCCAAAAGAAATGTCAGCGATGCCAGCTCCTTTGACAGAAGGTTATATACCTCAGCAATGCACAGTCTTGACTAAACTCTAGTATGGAACCACAGACAATTTGGACTACGCTGGGAACTATACTGACAATGGGTATTGCTGGGCTTTTCCTTCCATTCACCCCTACAAGTGTCTTTAAAAGTGTCCCATACATGAAATTGTAACACTTTTGCACAAAATCTGATTCAAATCCGTAAGAATTGCTAAGGTTACATCTTCAACTCACTGAGAACTTAAGGTGTACATTAGTACACGTTTTAGCATAGTAATACCTGAGACACTATTTCAATATATGAGGGCTTGAAGCCTGTGCTTTATTATCTGGATTAGTTAGTTACTAATAGGCTAATTTTAAGGTTTTAGATGTTACCCACAAAGTTTTAAATAGTCTGCGAATACCTAGTAGATTATACAGCTTTAATCAGCAGTTTGCAGCATGAATTGCATAATGATGACTTATAGACAGCTAACTATTCTTTGTTAGAAATTCATGCCTGCTTTTGGATCTTGTTTCCCAACTTGTTTCAAAACAAACAGAGCTGTTAAACATCAGAGATTATATTTTTGTTCCTTACAAAGATAGAAAAATTGTGTGAAGGACAGATACAAGTAGAAACGATGCCAAGGAATTACATCTTCACCATATTTTTGCTGTTGCTTCTTTTGTAACTTGGGAAACATGCTACATGCTGTTTTTAAAGTGTCTGTAAGAAGATGATTTTTAAGAAGTACCCAGCATCTTCAATACATACACAAAAATAGTGAGAACGCAGAATTTAAAAATGAAGAGATAGAAAGGTAGTGAAGGAATACAAAATGATGGAAGAGCAGCTGTTCTTATTTTCAAGACTATAAAGTAATTTTAGAGGCAACACATTAAATAAACTATCAAGAGGCAGAATTCCACGTATGAAACGCAGCATGTAAAGAAATACACTCACGATCTTATCTGTGGCAAGTCTGTTTCTATTTTGTGACCCGTGTTTCTGAAAATCTGTATGGCTGCCTCAGCTACCTTATCATCTTCCATCCTGAGGCACTGCAGCAGAGACTCATAGGTCTCTGCAGAGTGGAACGAGGTAGGATGTGTAAAGGACAGAACCTGTAGATACACATTAAAACAAAGGTATATTTATTCATGGTAAATGAATCATCAGAAAAACAAAATTATGTCTGTTTATTAGCATTACCATCAACACAAATAGCTATTACACGCTCATATAAGATTACTGCATTCAATAACTGCGCCTTGGAGAAGGTGATATAGGCATTTTCAAATAAATTAATCTATGCTTTGTTCTTCAGGTTCTCCTCCAAATATTTTATAAAGTACTACATTATTTTAATATGTAAATATACTAAATGAACACTTATTCAAAAGTGTTCATTTATATTCCAATCTACTTAAATAAGCTTTTTTCTAACTTAACTGAAATCTTAATTTCTCCAGAATCTATAGTCCCTGAGCAGAAAAGAAATCAAGAAGGTTAAGATATCTACAAACAAAACATAGATTACTGTCATTTTAATGTAAAGCTAATGAAATATAACACATTCTGTTAAACAGGAGAAACGTCAAATAAGAAAACTAAGCATGCAGAGATTCAAGGCAGGACAAGAGAGAATAAAAGGTTATCCCAAAGCAAAACTATGTTAAGTATAGCGAAGTTTAGATAAAATAACGTAGGGAGAACAATGAAACAATGAGAAGTTACATGTATTTTGTGTATTCTTTAGATTTATCTTATCTTGGTTTCTTTGATCAGGGTTGCCTACTTGTGTGAGTATCAATGTGTGAAATAACATTCTCAAAGATATCCACGTCACAGCAACAAAATCTCCAACTTTGGCAGACTTCTTTTCTGAGCTACATTAGCAAACAGACATTACTTCCCTGCATACTTCTGTGTAACTATTTAGATGATGGTTGCCATTACCAAATTTGGTGTGATATGTCTCCATAAACTCCACCTCGTTCATTCATACTTCTGAGAAGTCTCACTCTAATTACATAACCTTCCCCTCCACTCCCTCCTATATTTCATACTGCCCTTTGTAACATCCTGAAAATAAAGTCTCATTAGTGAACTGCCAAATCCATCACAGATGTTTTCCAGGTATTTCAAACCTTTCTTTCTCCCCAGCCGTTTGTCATCACCACTGAGAACACAAGTTCCCCTGTCCCCTTTTTTCTCCTCTGTGTAACCCAGCTCTTGAGTTTATTGCTTGCTTTTCTTACGGTACCATACAGGCCCCAAAGAACATGCCCCTCCTAATTTCCCCATTTGTCTTTTTCTCACTGTACCTCTGCACCTTCTTCTATATGACTTCCCTAAGCAGAAAACAATTTCTGCTTTCATGTGTGTATTTCAGCTCTTGGCACCCTTTCCAAAACACTTCTTCCAAAAAAACATCTTTTATTATTCCTTTCTCAAGTGAGCACTAATAACCAAATACTTTCACACATTAATAAAGTATTTATCTAAATAATAATTATTAAAACCATATTAACATTAATTCATTAGTCATAACCACACTTTTGTCCCTTCCATTGCAAATTATAGCTGCATTAATGTAGATTACCTTGAGAAGTTCAAGTCCTGCACGAATAGCAGTATCAGGACTTACACCCTCCTCTTCATCATCAGCTGTCCCTTCTATGGATTTATTCATTAGTTTTACTAGTGCACTGAAATAAGAGATAGAAAAAGAAAAAAGCAAATGAATGTGACAATGTACAGTGTTAAAGGCTGAAGATACCAGCAAAATTACTTGGTTTTGACAATAAATAAAGTAGTAGTCCATTATGGGGGAGGTGTTGGGGTGCTTATTTTTTGGTTTTAGTTTTTGTAGGGGTTTGGCAGTTTTGTTGTCGTTTTTTCTTTTTTAATCAAGCTATTCCCTTATTCCTTTTCCTTCTGATTTAGCTTTCTGAAAAATTAATTCTTTAGGAAAAAAAACCCACAAAAAAACAACAAAAAAATCCCACCATGTTGGCAGCATTCAGATCAACACATAGTTTCATGAGTTTCAGAATGTAATCAGGTTGCCAGACAAGTCTCAAAAGAAATCCAAACATTTTTCTTACACAATCCCACAAAAACTAATTAATTCAACTGCTATACAGAAGACTGCTGCAGTTAACTATGTGAAAATTATGATAATAATTTTCACCTTAAGCCCCACAAATAGCAGTTTTCACTGGGAACAACTGCTATATTTTTAAAATAATTTGCAGACAGCACTGCAAAGAAGTATTAAAAAAAATAATTCTCTAGGCTGCTGGAAATTAAGACATCTACAGGAAATGTTGTTAGGTTTTTTGTTTGCTTTTTTGTTGTTTTTTTTAAGAAGCATATTTACTGCTATACCAGACTAATCTAAATCCCAAGGAAATCCTTTATTTGAATTATGTTTTAAAATTTATTTTAAATCACCTTTATAATCACTCATGTCTGATTATATGTATGATCTTTCAAACTTACCTAATGGCTTCTGAGTCGATATGTACAGGGGCAATTCTTTCCAAAAGGAATTTGACCATTTCCAGAAAAGGATTTGTTGGCTGCTTAGGATTTGCAAGTTTCCGGGCTATCTCTCTCTACAAGAATGTTAGATACAAACAAGAATTATACTCATTTTACTCACTTCTTAAGCATGCTGAATAAGCTAAATATAGCCACTTCTTTTAACCACAGGGATTGCCCATATAACCAGTGAAATATACTTGAAGGGGGGCTGCTGTCATCTCTAAATATTTCTTTATCCCATTATATTGAAAGCAGACATACTTTACCGAACTCTTTAAATGTAAGAGGCACATAGGTTTCTAGTGACAGTTCTTTAGAGTTTCTCATGGAACTGCAGGCCAGATACAAAACAGAATCCAGAGAGCTAAGTGCAACGTAGAAGGAACTTAAATATCTGTGTTGACAAGAGTAATCCAGAAATCTGTATGTAACCCTGTTGTATGTGTGACATTTCATAAGCAATGATGGAAAAACTGGACTAAAAGCTACACTACTGCAGATGTGCGGAAGCAGTACGCTACCTTGGCAACAACAGATGTTCAGACCCTATGTACTTGCTTATGAATGTTTTGGATCAAAAAAAAAAAAATCTTTCCCCTCTGAATGCCCCAAATGTCAAGAACATTAAATTCAGCTGCAAACCCAGCAGAAGATGGATAAGAAGGTATTTTTTGTTTTGAACAGAAGCCTAAAATTCTCTCAAATAAATGACCTTCCTGACCTTCCTTCTCCTAAAAGGTTGGATGATGCAGACCCTACAAACCAGGAAAATGTTCTGTTCTGTTAAATTATCTTCAGGAAGAGGGAAGAAATTTTCCTCTTGAAATTGCATCACTGCATTCCCAATGTGCAAAATTTACTGGTTTAGAAGGAGACATACTCTATACATTGAGTGGTTAGGACGTAATTCTGAAGGTCATTCCGTTCTCCTCCCTGGACAAATTCAGAGCCATGAGACAAAACCCAAGCAACCTATGTTTGTTTGGTGAAGCTCTCTATTCTGATTTCTGTCAATGAAACCACTTACTTTATTTTGGGACCATAATGAAAAAAAGAAATCTATGATTGTTGGCACAATCTGTAAATCCCTGGAAAAGTCCGATTTATTATTAAGGTGTGTATTTTCATCAAAGAGGTTAAACGAGAGAGAGATCAAAGTAACATTCTAGGAAGAAAAATAAATGAATAATATGCAGATGGTACAATATTTGGCTTTGGCTTGCAGGTACTCAGAATAGTTTTCATCGGTGTCACAAGACAGTTTAGGAACCTTAGTATAAAAGAGACACTTGAAAGAAAATATTCTTAAAAATTAAATTAGTCTTTTAGACTTTATGCTTGATGCTCAGAATCCCAGGAAGGAATAAAGCTAATGTTTTCTTAGGAAGCAAGACGACGATCATAAATTATATTCTCCATAATCTCCACAGGTTATCAAAGAAGGTATTTTATGAAAATCAGAAATATATAAAAATCGTGTTAAGGTACCAAAAGAGACAATTAACTCCAAATAACTGCTTTAAGCATGAATGTTTAAGGAATAAAAGTTTGCTTTTCCATTTCCTTACCACACAGACATCTGCCTGTTTACAAGAACACGTAGGGCTAATTAACAGTTCAAGCTGGGACCGAAGTTTCTCATCGTCACCCAGAACCTGATTGAATTTCTTCACAAAATCTTGTGCTTTTCCAGGATCTGGAAGGTTTTCTGTATGATTAAACACAATTTAAGATAAGATAAATTTGCCACTTCATTATGCCAAGATTCACATAAATACAATTTCCAGGAATGCTGTAATAACAGTTTATAGAACTTATTAATACTTACTTGCTATGGTCATCAGCTTTCCAAACATAGCTGCACTGTTTGCTTCTGACTGAGGACAACAGTAAAAGAACAAATAAACAAATAATCAATTTCTTCTTTATAAAATAAACCTTTAAGCTGATCTGTTAGTTCTTCTGCAGCACTATATTCTACTCTGGAATCTTATGTTCTATGTTTTTGTGTTAAGAATAAACACTAGAATAATATATCAGTGTCATTGGCAGCTACTACACACAGAAAAAGGGGGAAAACATTCTTGCAACATCAAAGAACTGCAAAAATTTGCTACTTCACATAAAAACCCCCAAATAAACAATTCCCCCAAGCCTACACCCAAACCAAAACCCCAAAACAATGCCCTTCTATTGAAAGTTTCTCCTAGTTTGGAGATATGCTTGTAAGTAAAACTCCAAAATAAACACTTATCTTCTGTTTTCAAACAAACAAACACAAACAATGACTTTATGTTACAACATATTCCATTCTCAAAATATGTTCTAAAATAAGAAGCAAAAAAGGTGTGTCGAAAGAAAACAAAAAACTTGGAAAATTTAAAAACTTTTTTCCAAAGTTTTAGTTTAGTTTCCAAACTAGTAATATAAAAAAAATGGTAAACATAAGGAGGCCCATATAACTTTAAGCATTACTGAAGGCAACTTTACTTATGAGAATGGAACATTGTCTACATAAGGAATCAACAGAATAATAAAGTCACACTGAACAAATAATATAGTATTAAAAAACCCCAGTAAATCACTCTAACAGGTCCATTGGATAAAGTATTAATATTTTCAAAATCGTACAGTGGGCTGCTTATGCAAGTCTAGTAATTCTCGTACGTGACTCCTTAGCATGTTCTGGCACTTCCACATCTCATTCAGTGCTCTGCAAAAGTACAAAACCAGAAAAGAAAATCTTACCAATTTGATCATGAGAAGAACATGCTGGATGTACTAGTAAACAAGATTGTTTATTTATTTTTCTTACAAGTGCAACATCTGCTCGGTACAATCAAAACCTACTAAGTTATAAAAATAACCATTCCAAACAAGGTGGAACCAATTTTCTCCTTTTACAAATGAGCTCTCTTATTATTCTACTTGGAACAATTTCACGTATGCAGGACAGCCAGAGTATATCTTACAACCACCCGAATTATCTTGAAAATAACATTTTCAACATAAAAAACAGGCCACTATCAACCAGAATTCAGTTATAGATATCTTCATCGTGGACCTTACTTGTGCATTTTTAATTCTGCTTTGTTCTCACTGAATGAAAATGAATGGATAAAACCACTCTTCTCAAATATCAAGGTATCTAATGGACACATAAGAGTTTGTATACAAAAGGGAAACATTTTGAAATACTACTTGCAAATAATGCTAAGCACTGATTACTTATATTTTTATTTAAATGTTGACAATACAAATAAGAGGATATAAATGTTGGAAAAGCCCAAGAAAGGAATCATTTGCTGAACACAAACTATACTCACTTGACAGCATTTGGATCCAAGCTAGCATACAAATAGTACAAGCACTTCATTCGCTCTTCTGTTTCCAAATTGTGTGGAACGAGATACTGAGCAAAGATTTTCTCTACTAGTAATCTGCAGGAAAGGAACAGATAAAAACTGTACATTTACAGAAGTGGTGATACCTTTCAGACAAGCTGAAAGAACACAAAAATATCAGAAGTCATTGAAACTACATTTTTTAACAGAGAAGGAAAAAAAAAAGTAATGGTCTTTTTCTCATCTGCAGATTCCTTCCACTGTTAATAGAAAGATTAGCAAAACTGCTTCTTGAGAGCTTTTCCATGTTCTTTAATTTTCACCTCTAAGAGGGAGTAATTGCTTTATTTATCACCATCCAAATTCTCCTTTTTCTTTAGGCTCTGAGAATCTCCCTTTAGTTCACTCTCATACATAAGAGAATGGGATACAGACAGTAAAAAAGCCCAAATAAAGGAGAAAGAATACAATATAACTTGAGGAGAGGAAAACTAAAAATCTGAAGTATCCTTGAGGGAAAGGTTAAGATAAAACTGCAGTATTTGAGAAAAAACCAAAACATTTGAAACTACTCATTATTCTAATACAGAGGCTAAAAATCAACATTAAAAAGGTAAAAACAAAGGAACACCAAGGAACAAAAAAGGAAAACTAAATGAGAGCAAACTAAATCAGCAAAAATATTCTTCAATTATCTTTTTTTTTCTAAACAATAATACATATTTAAAATTTTACACAAACTACAAAATATGACCCTACCATACCCCCCTCAAATGAAAGAACATTCAGACATTAATTTAATCCATAGCAATGAGAGCTGTGCACAATGTTCACCTCTACAATTTGATATTTATGGACAAATAATTTGTGCGCTTGAATTTACAAACTTTTGGACTATGATTCGTAGTAAGTGCTCAGGGAGTGCCTTCTACAAAGGCCACAGGAGGCAGCACAGGTCAAAGGTACCTTATTTCTGCTCAAAAAAAAAAAAAAAAAATCCAAGAGACATGATGGCAAGGCAGAGGAATAAAAGGATGATGGTGAGTATGGATACAACTATCTCGAGGTGTGCTATTCCACACATTATTACTAAAGAAAACTTGGCTTTTGCCCTTTAAATGTACGTTTTACTGCTGATGACTCCAAGAACTAAACTGCTTGGCGAACAGGATCTTCAGATCTCAGAGGACTCCATCTCTGTTTAACATACTAGGAGACTGGAGCAATCAGAGTTATCTTACTAATTTATGAACACTGCTCTAGCTCACATGTCTACAGATACATGTTCTAGAAAAGCTTTCAACACAAATGGTGAGACTGTATCATGCCTTTCCTGGTCCATGTCAGTTAGGGTAAAGATTTACAAACATGGAATACCTCTTGGACACACTTTTCTCCTGAGAGGAAAGCAACTGGCTAGCATATCAAGAAAGGGTAACAGGGCAACATTTAACACATGGTTATTTTATTCTGTTCCCTATGCATTTGTTGTAAAATGAAGAAGCTCAGGTGATAAGCACACAGGTGATAAGCAGTTCTTAATGTTAGAACTTCTGTCTTGAGTGTACATGCACATCAAAAGTCAAGTAACATCAAAAACATTAGCAAGTGACTGAGTTAAGGATCTGTGAAGAAAATTTGTTCTATTCCACTTCATGCCTGGATATGGTGTGATATTGCACCTTTATCTTTTGAAAGAACTAGGCTTGTCCCATGCACACAATGGAGAATACTCTCAAGGCTGTTCACTGTCACTTTTTATCCTCCTCCCTCATTATGGAAGAAAAACAGGCCAGTGCTGGCTAATTTGACCTATGCTTGTGTGTTTAAAGGACTGGATGGATTCTGTCTTTAAAAGATCACAGCATTTCTACAGCTCTTCAAGTGCTGAAAGTACCAACTTTCTAATTTTGATAGTGATAACATTGAAATGCATTTATTCCTCCACTCTGAGATGGGGAAATCAACTCAATTGTGTGACTGAGCAAGAACTTAACTGTTAGCCTTAAAAGCTAGTAGAATTTGAATTAAAATCCAGGGTACCAAACTGAACTAGAGAAACACTGAAAATTAAACAGAAACACTGAAAATTAAACCACCAATCTTTAAGTGTGGATACACAGAAAACAAACAGCATATAATCCATGTCTGCTCCTTAAAAGACCAGTTTCAATGGCTTGATCACTTTCAGAGAAAGAAACTCAGTTTTGATGACACAGTTTTTCCTTAAAATTCCTTGCCTTGTTTCCCTGACAGGGTTCTGCATTTCCTGTAAGTAGGAATACTGAAAAAACCTGCCCTGTTCAGTATGGAACTTTGATTCATTCTCTGCTATCAAACCTGTGTACTGACAGAGAAATGAACAGGCCAGAAAAAACACCAATTACCTTCTCAATGCGAATTAAAGCACATTTGATGCATATACATATGCAGAATTAGCTTTGTGTAAACTATGTGAAGATTTCCTAATTTTTCCACTATTTGATACTTCTACCTCAGGAGACTTCCAGTGTAATTTCTATGTGTACAATCTCATAACCACTTTTATTCTTAAAAAAATAATAATAAAAAAATAAAAATAAATTTAAAAAAAGCATCAACTAATCAAATATGTAACTCTGGCCCACTTACAATCAACCAGATGGACAAAGTGAGAGCCTTCACCACTGCAGTGGTAAGAATTCACCATCAGAACTGGCAACTGAAGGAGGCTATCAGTCCATTCAGACTAGTCAGTAAGATCACAAAACATACTGAGGTAACAGATTGTACAAGCAAGATGCTAAGAAACACTATAAAGAAATTTCCAAGTCTGTTGTATTAAAAATCTAGACTGAAATTCTAGTTTTCTGTGATCTCATAGTTTGGGTCTCCTTATGAAAGACAAAAAACTCAACAGTGAGATCTGAAAACTATCTTCCAAAACCTTGGCCAAAATACTTTCTCTAAGACAAAATGGTATTTCAAAAATTAAAAGGACACAGTGACAAAACATGGAAGAGTAGACAACAGTGGAAGCACTCCTAGTATTTCTTCAGCTTTTGTTCTACCTAAAGGGTCCATTTCTACACAGCACCCCAGAAGGAGATGTCTGTGCATGTAGTATGGTGCGTACATGCATGATGGTCACAGATCATGGATTTTAACATGCTAGCCTCTGGGAAGTAGTACGGCAAACAAGAACTAGGTATAGGAAATGCAAACTTTGGTAATTTTTTTCTATGCAGTGCTTAGGTAATGACAATCTACTATCATCACAGATCTAGTTCCATTAGTCAACAGAATGAGTACGTGAACAGATAACGCAACCATCCTGAATATCTTTGTACATGTCTTAATGATTATTCATTAAATATACTTAAAACCACATATACAGAATGTGATATAACAGCTTTCTCAGGATAAGCACGTATTTTCAGAGCATCTCTTATCACCATACAATTAAAATTAGGAAGGCTTAAGTTGACTCACTTGTCATCAATGCTATTTTGATAATATATGTGCAAAAGTTTATCCTTTATCCAGCTCACTTTCTCTGCAGCATCTTTTCCAGCTTCAGCATGAAGACAATACTTCTTGTATAGCTGGGCAAGACCCATCATAGCTTCTTTCCTTACTCGCCACTTGAAAGGGAAGAAATGAAAAGGAGGTAGGGAAGCAGCTTTGGTAAATAATATCAAATGTGTAAAAATACAGTAAAGACATAGAAGCATGAAAGACAAAACAGCCGCATTCTGACCTCCTACATTTAGACACTTCAAACGCTGAAAAATGCTGTTTAGAGCCTCTAAATGAGAATTTGTAAAGCCTACACATAAGGGGCTTCTTCCCTGTACTATGCAGATTAAGTATTGTCTGTACAGAGGAATCCAGTACTCCCCTGTGCTGAGGAAAGAAAATCTGGGAACTAGTCAGTATAAAAAAGTTAAGTACAGCTTAACATGTATGCCTGAGTAAGTGCCTTCTTGAGCCATGATTTGGAAGACTTCTCTATTCAGAGACAGGCACCAGAGGGGGCAGCCTTCTTTCTCCCCATAGCTTTACACTTGTCTAGACATGGTAGATCCATAGCTTAGGCCTAGCTAAACCTGACAGGGCTTAAACTCTTACACCACTTTCCAGGACAGTGGAAGAGGACCTTTTTGCTGAAGCCTTGAAGTAATAGTTGTAAGGCTCCAACATCCAAGAAAAAGCCAGACTGCAACATCCACAGAAGGAGTTCCTGGGTTCTCATCCTTGCTTTTGGTGGTCACTACTTCATACCTTCATATAAACAGGAAATGTCCCATTATTAAATACTTTAACAGACAAGATCCGTAAGCTCTCCTACACTGACTTGTGTGACAGGAATCATACCAGAATAGGCTGAGGATTAATTTAGAGACAATAGTGTCTACCACTGAATGATATGCACAGAAAGCCTCAGAAGAAAATTGTTTTCCCTCACCATTTAAAAGAAATGTGTGAAAGAGAATTCCAAACTGAAAGAGAGAATTTCTTCCAGAACACACTAGATATCAAATTTTGGCCTTGAACTCCAAGGACTAACAACACTTAAATCATTTCACCCTATCAAGCATAAATGTAGATACTATTATTCACACTGTGTGTAACTTCTTCAATCTTGTTAAACTGAGGGCTTGTTTTAACAACACTGTGAGATATTGCACATTTAATTTCTTAATAGTCTCACTGAGTAACTTCCTCTTCTTGAAGGGCAACAAAAAGAAAAAATCCTGAAGATAACATGGCTTATGTCAGCACAACAGCCTTAGACACCACTAGCTGTTGGAGTAAGCTATATCAACAATGAGATGGAAGAAATATTATAATGCAATTGTATTTTGTTACATATTTCTTAAATATTAAAAACACAAGTAACAGCTCAAGATAGTAATGACTTTGACAGTATACAACACAATACTTTGTTTTCACAAAACAGAAAAATTTTAGATATAGACATTATTGTTTAACTTCTCTGCAGGAATTTGTTCATACCCATTGTGTTCTAAAGCACATTTCAAAGAAAAAGGTCTGAGAGAAACATTTTCAGAAAAGCATTTATATTTTTCTGCATTTGGATATACTCTTCCAACGCAAGCGATAGCTTCACTGATCTCCTACAGAGACAGGAAGGACAGCAAAACTATTGTCAGAAGACAATGCAGAAGGATTGCAAGAAATTATTCTAAAAAATTTAAGCCTAAAATAACAGCAGAGTACTTAATAAAGGGTTATAAGGAAAGGAGGTTTGGATTGTCAATAGGTTTCTGATCATTGAAATTGCTGAAGAGAGTAGAAGTCAGAGCATGAAGAAAGGCAGTTTCAGGAAGAAAATGGGAGGCCCTGGACAGAACCTGTTAGAGAATGTTTTGAGAAACCACAGAAGCAAGTCACTGAACAGGAGATACAGGTAGAAAAAAGGTGCTACTAAAAATTAAAGCTCAAACAGCATACAGTAGGGTAAAAGATGAAGGCAAATGAAAATAAAGGGGAATATAACAATCAATGCCAAAGGGAGCAGATCTAAGAGAAGTACTACTCTGATTTAATTAACAGAAGAATTTTGACAGTCTTGGCTTCCTTGGTTAACCAGCATAATTAAACTTCTTCACTGAAGACTGCTGGGCAGAGTTTAAAAAGCCAACCTGTTACTGAAAGTTCAAGACAATCGCTGACCAGTTGGAATAGCTAACCAATTCCTTCCATAGAGTTAAGAATATCAGAATCTTAAAATCTTTCTCCTTCATCTGGGAAAAGCCACAATGGTTTTTAGGTACACACAGAGAAGGAGGAGTTAAAACTAACACATGCAGCAAAATGAGTAAAGAAAAACAGAAAATGGGAGTCTGTTCCCATGGCTCCTCATTCTATAGCTTTTGACTTCAGCCTGATGATGTGAAAGCCTGTTCTCACAATGGGACTAAGTCTCTAGACCACAAAGGTTCTTGGAAGAAATGGGAACAGAAGCCAGGTGTTAAAACCCTCCTCTAACTTCTTAGGTTCTTAAGGTTACTCCAGTATAAAAGAAAAGTACCTGAACCATTTCTAGAAGCTTTTAATTTTTTTTTTAATGCCTCCTGTAACTAATTATTCTGAAAAGTGAAGACATTGGAAAGACCCTACAGACAGTGCTCCAAAGGAAAATTCCTCAGAACAATTCTCATCAACAACTGGATTCCAGTTTTTGGGAAGCATCTGTTCCCAGAGTTACTTTTCCAACGGGACCAATAAAAATGGATTTGAAAGCTATAGGTGGTGAGGAAATTTGTTTATTGGGGTTTTTTGTTGTTTTTTAATAGCTGTAATCATTGTGCAAATGCCCATGCAGATCAAGTTAGCTAAGAATTTTTTTTAAAAAAACAAAGTACTGCCTTTTACCCTAAAAAAAGTCAGTATGCTATCTTTACTAATACTTTACTAATTAGAATATGGTCAGGAGAAAAAACAGATCACATAAATAGCGTACCAGTTAGCACAATTTGAATGTAAAGTTTTCTAGATTCCACATTGTCTTATGAAGAAAAAAGGCAGAACTGAAGTGACAGGTTAGTGTGTTTAAACAATCAGCATTTTACTTCAGTCTGTTGGACAAATGTTCTTTTTATAGTAATACCTATACTCATTGATAGATGATTGAAGTCCTAAAAAGAATTAGATTAAGTCAAATTGATGAATGAACATTTAGGAGTTTGCAGTAGATTTGTCCAACAGAAACCTGGCTACAAGTGGTAAATGCAGTCAGCAGAAGATAACAGAGTTCTTTAAAGCAAAAGAATAATTAAAATAGCTATAATGCACTATGCTTGAAACAGGAAAAATCCTACATAGAAAATATAAAGACAGTTACATGGACATATCAATGCCCCAAATGGAGAGAAAAACCCTTAAAAAAAAAGAAGCTGAAAGTTTATAAGTCCTTGATACTCACTTTATAACACTAATTATATTTACAAAGACATGCTGTATTATCAAGGTCTACTTCAATTGCTACTTCTTGTAGTCATTTCTAGTCAATCCTCAATTTCCATTTGTCCTCAGGATGTATTTTCATTAAAGTTCTCTCCAGAGACTTTTTATAAGAGAAACATCATCTAGAGATGAAATTATTCTTCACTGATGAGTGCCTGACAAGGCACCTAACCTTGAAATGTAATATATCATCAAACCTATAACTGGTGTGAAATCACTAAGTCAAACACATTAGGAACATTAAGAAGTATTGAGTGGGTTGAAGGCTGTAAGAACTAGCTCCATAGAAATTAGTACTACAGCTCTACAACTGACTGCCTCTTACTGATGATGACATGCTAAAGGAGAACAGAGACATGATGCAGAAGACACAGTAACAATCATCCCATTCTGACTAGGTAGAAATCCCAGTGGGAAAGGGTGGTTACACTAGAAGTCTTCAGATTTCATAAATGACTTTGTGGGCATGTTTGTTTAATGGCTGAAAAGGAAGGAAGGTGGTTTTAATCACTCCTGATAAATGTACAAGGTCAAGCTGCAGGTACAACTAACTGAAGAGCTGCTTTATAATAGTGAACCTACTTAAAATCAGTATTTCTCTATGTCTATATGCAAAGACAATACTCTTTTCTCAAAATCCATTACAGTAACATTCTCATTTTAAAAGGAGAACACAAAAAAGAGACAATTGTTTTAAAATAATTAAAGTAACTACCTAGAATGACATAGGTTATGGAAAGGATGTCCCCTGTCAAAAAGGAACAAAAACAACAAAAATCAACATGGCTACATAGCACAGTGAAGGCTGTTTTTAAAACATCATCCTCCAAAGAGGATGGAGCCATATCCACAAGAGTGGAAACAGGCAAGAGCATGAACTCTGGTAACTTGAAGGTAAATCCTTGATGAAGCACAGCAAAAGTTTCAGAACCAAATTATTAAAAGCGTACTAATTTAACATCTTCACCAAAGCCCCCTGGAGCAGGAAGGCTTCCAGACCCTTTTGTAGGGCTGAAAAACAAACAAGATTTATTCCAGGAGAAAGGTCTGAAGAGGTTTCTTGAAGTGTTATCAGAAGACATTTTAAAACTAATTAATAAAATGAGTGGTAACAAAATCATTAAGACCAGGTGGTATCCCATCCATGACTTCTACAGAAATTTAGAAATGATACACCAAATACTAACTATTCTGTTACTGCAGTCTCTCAATGTACAGAGTGAACACAGCTAATGTGAAAGAAACCAAAAGGTCCCAAGAGGAACAGAGTGCCACTCACCAGAACATCTGAGTTTGAATGGACAAACAAGTTGAAACAAAACAGTAACAACAAAGAGCAGACACTGCTGAAAAATGAAGTTATGGGAATGAGTCATTACACTTTACATAATGGGAAGTTTTGTCTAAGAAAGAAATAAATTTTTATACTGACAAGTGTATCAGTAAAATGCATTAGGATCCCAAAAAAACTTCCAACAAAGTCTCACACCAGAGGAACTTAAAATAAAAATCCTGTTTTTTCCAAAACTGTCAGTTCAGTGCTCATAAATAGCATAAAAGACAAAGAGAATGTTAAAGAAAAAATATAATTAAATAGGAACACAACATGGTGCACATCTTGAATGCCATGGCCAAGTCTGGTCACCTTGATTCCAGTAGGATATAGAAGAACAACCAGAAAAGAAAGATCAGAAGTATGCAATAATAAATTTGTGTGGAAGTTAAGCAGGTGATTCTTTTGCTTGGAAAGCAAAGGAGTGGAAAAGATATGGTTTACATTTATTAATCATAAGTGGGTCAAAGAATATTTATTATTTTACATAATGCAAAAACTACGAGATACCCAGTGAAATTATCAGACAAGTTTAAAACAAACAAGTGAAGATACTTTTTCCACACATGCATTAAACTTGAATTTATTGATGCAGATGCCAAGGATGCTTATAAAGTACAAATAAGTTCAAGAAAAAACTTGATAAATTTATGGAATAAAGTTCCATTGAAAGCTATAATGAACATGATCAAGCAGATTTAAGAAAACCTTAAATCACAAACTGCTGGAAGCCAAAACTGACCACTATGAGAATTTTACTGGGCTATAGGGACATTCGGCCTAAACACGTGACAATACTTACGTTCTTACAATAGGACTGTGTTCCTGACAAGTCAATGATCTTATCTGCTCAACAACACTTGACTGGTACCTCCATAATATGGAATCTACATTAGGATGTTCTGGCAAGAAAATTATTTTTTTCCTTGCAGCATTCTAATTAATAGTCAACTCTAAGATTCTCTGTTTCTGTGTCTTTGGTTTTTTGGCTTTACTTTTACCAAATTATATCAGAAGCAGATATTCCTGAAAATAAAATATTAACACTTACCCGTTTGTCTAGCGTTCTTTCCCTTACAAAGCCAAGCAGCTGGTCATTGACTAAAGAAAGATCTCTCTTGCCCGCAGTAATAATTGTAACAATAACATCATGTCGAATGGCTTCTTCTGGGTCATGTGATCTAACCTTCAAATATTCTGTTACAATCAGAAACAATGAAAAGCTTTGCTTTTTAATGCAGATATGACGTATGCATTTAACATTATTTAATAATGTTAAAACAATAAAGTGCCAGTCACATATTACAACCATATAATCAATTAAACATATAACTGCCTACAGGAAACATCTGTTTCAGCATTTTTTATGTTAAACATTTACAGTTATATAAAAGTGAATAGCTTTTACAGTAACCTCATTTGCAACAAGCAATAAAGTGAAATAAAACTGATTAGAATATATTGAAAATAAAGGGGGGTGGGGTAGGGAGCAAGAAGAAATAAAAAGAGCAGTGACTTTAATTCCCCAAGAGCTAAGAAGGTGTGTTGGGTTTGTGTGTGTCCAACACAGAAGGTAAATAATAAATGAAAAATACTGACAAATGCTGTAGGTTAGCTTGCAACAAAAAAGAACAGTATTTTCAGTTAAGCCTGAAATTCTGCTCATAGTTAGTGTGATGCTGAAGTGAAGGAAGAGACTTCGTAGTTTAGATCAGTGCAATGTCATTTTCTAAACTCAGTGGAAGAGAGTACTGGGGAACACACTGACTGGTTTTGAAAATAAATCAAGATGTTGCACCAATATTTGCTTTGACTTGCCAAAAGTTTCATTAGAATCTGAAATTATTTTAAAACTAATTCTGCAATGGGTAGCTTCTTAAAGATTCACTCTGATAAAATCCACACAATGTCACACACTCCTCTCTTTCTAGTAACTGGTGCTTTGGCAGAAAGCAATTACTCAGTAGTCAGTTCTTCCACCCAGCATCAAGCATGGGACTTGATACATTTTAGTACTATACTGCTATGTACTAAAATAATTACATTCTTCCTTGCTCATTTCTTGAATTATTCTAAACCCCTGTATAAGCATCTCACCAGTGAGGTCTTTTGCTAAGTCTGGATGGTTCATTAAACAATGACTGGCGAATTTCACACTCTCTAATCTCACAGGGACATGGATATCATTGAACCTAGAGGGACAGAAGATGATGAATGTTAATTTTTAATTAGCCTTGCAAATCAAGATTATTCTCTATGTAGCAACACGTGTTGATAGTATGTTCCATTAACTGCTAGAATACTTTTATATGGCAAAGTAACGCAATAGCAGTGTTTTGAATTTATCTCCATAATGTATCTCATACAAATTTTTATGTTATCTCTTGCAAAATTAAGTCAGGACTTAAATGACAGGATCAATGTGCTATATGCAGATGAAACGTTGACCCAATGGATTTTGTCCATAATTTTCCATATAGTGTCAACTGTGTGTGTGCATGTGTGTGTGTGTGTATATATATATCTACACACACACGTATGAAATTATAAAAATATAAATCGTCATATAACATGTACCATTTGAAAACATTAGCTTTTTAAGAAATGATAAATTTCTATATTTACTTAAAAGGAAGCATCTCTTCACTCAAAAAAGGCAAATGCCAAATAAAACAGATATAGTTGCAGATAGAGCTGAACAGTGTAAGACTTCAGACACTGATGGCCTATCTATTGTGTAATTTCTGCTACGTATGCAAGGTGCTATCTATCTAACCTGTATTCCCATAGCTGACAGCAATATAGCAGCAGTTCTTCAGGCTTATTCATTCTAAAATATAACTGTCTGCAATTCTCTGCTCAGAAGATTTAACAAAAGAAATTGTTCAACTGCAAACAAACGGTTACATCCTCTAAAACCACAACAAAAATACAATCCCATCAGAAAATTCTGAACAAAAATAATAGATATTTAGAATTCTATCCTTATCTCTCTTACCGCCCAAGAAAGCACTGCCAAAGAGGACGATTTTGTGTGGCCAGATCAGAATCTTTGGAGCCAAAGAGTTTAGCCAGAAGTCGGACAACAGCCAAACGTTCTTCTCCATCATTGCTCTAAATATCAAAACATGAAAAAGGAACTGTAAAACATTATCTGTAATATCTTAATAATAATTTCTGGCTTCCTTTTCATTCTGCTATTATAAATTAGATTAAAAAGTGAGTTGGAAATTATTTCTGATAATCCGCAATCTCCCTAATTAGTTTATTAGATACATGTAAGTAAAAATATGCAAATATCTATTAAGTTAATATATTACAGCCACTGAAGAAATGGTTATGCTTTGAAAGTGCCTTCTCTTTCGGGAATAGAAACCCAGGCACAGTAGTTTGAATAATGTATATCCCTAACAATTTCAACAATGAATGATCTTATTTTTGCTTTAAAACATACTTTAATACTATTTTATGTGTTTAGACATCAATTAAGATGTTATAAACAGATTTGCAGTAATAAGAAGATATATCTAATTTCACCAAATACATATTTCTTGGTTATTTTTGTTTGTTGCCACCATACCCTTTATGTACATGCACACACATAAAATTATTTCTCTTTTCTACTTACAATCTTATGAAAGACAAACAGCTTTTTCATTAAAACCAACCAAACCCCCACAACAGGATAAATTAACTATTTCCAAGGATTCAAAGAAGTCAGCTGACTCATTAGCTGCTTCTGACAAATCTGAGAAAATACTTGTAAATACTTCCTATTAAAGCATTATTTCACAAAAGAAAATTCTGCAGGTCAATACTGAAGCTGACACACCTGCATTTCATGAGATAAGCCAACCACAGCCCAATTACTTTATAAATTGCAGGTGAAATCCAAAGATTAAGTACGTACAACTTTTGCAATAGCTCATATGAATACATCGTTATGACCGTATATTTTGTGTGCGTAGAACATGTTTGCAAGCACAGAAAGCACACAATTGTATACAACTTTCCAGTGTCTTCCTTTTATTTTAAAGAGAAATGTAATACTAAAGTAATAAATATAATTTTGTTATCCCTCCAGCTCTGCACTCTTATTTCCACACAAATTTAATTACTTGTACAAAGCTACCCTGTAACCTACCTTCAGCTTGAATTCGAGCTGCGGCATGACAGACAGCAGTAAGTGAGGATCTATGGCAAAAAGCTCTTGTATCAAGTCAAACACATGTTCTGATAAGTCGCTTACTGAAGACTTGCCCAGTACCAGAACCTGGTTAAAAAACTAGAATACAAACAACATTATTTAGCAGATTTTCCTTCACCAATGCAAACACTATTTTAAAAAATTATTTTAACACAGTATCATTAATACTTGAATTCTAATGGAAGGTACTCAAATACACATTTTTTCACTATATCAAAGCATTTCACCCTTACAGTTTTGGTTCAAGCAAATTAAAAGCAAACAGCCTTCATAGTTGAGTTCTATTACTTCCATCAGGACTGATGAACTAATGGTAATCTGATAATTTAAAATATCAATAAACATCTCCCCAGCAAAATTAACAGGTAATAAAAGAATTATTAATTTAAAATGCATATTCATCCAGTAGAAGTTGAGAAAAAAATTTAGTATCTTATTTTGAATTTTCTTATAATTTAAAACCAACCCAAGTTGAAGATCAATAGATGTTGAAAAAAAAGCTTCTCTACTTTTAAATCAATTTTAAAGAATGTCAGATGATGTTATGTGTTTTGTGATATTTGATGGTAATGTATCAAGGTTATTAGCGATCTAACAAAAAAAAACCTAAAGTAGCTTAAAATATGAATGATTTCTTTTGGATTTGTTAAATTTTACTATGCTTTATATACTTCCTATTAGATATGTGGGTTGATATTAATATTTTTTGAGCAGTGAAAATGCTACAAAGCTATTACACCCTTGTATAAGAAAGTAAGACGAATAACATTAAATCAACTCAAAGGTTGCCCTGTGCACTCTCCCGTTTCCAGCTATGGCTAATTACAAAAGCTTAAAAAAACAGGGGAATTGGAAAGTGGTACTTGTTAGTGAGACACCTTGATATTTTAAATACTTACCGATTAATCTTTTATTAATTTGCTCAATTCCCTTTTTAAACTATGCTGATTTTTAAGAATTCTATTGGTTCCAACACCAAGGAAATGCAACAGAATGGACCAGACTACATCCCCCACAAGACTGTAGCAGCTTTTTTCATAGGTAGAACATACAACACTGACATTCAACAAAAGGAATTAGAGTAGAAGAAAGCCTTGTAAAAAATGCAATTCTTGTACTCATTATGACTACAACAAATTTAGAAATATCTATAAAGAGCCAGTAGCTTGAAATGCTTCATCCTAAAGCGTGGTATTAAATGAGGCTGTCTGGTTGCCAGAAATACAAAGTACTAACAATTCCTTTTGTTGCAACAGGATTTTTTTGGTGGTCACCTATTTTCACTGCCTAGATTTGGGCTTAACTTTAGAAAGAGACGGGTAAAAATTAATTTCCTCTTCACTTACTTGAAACACCTCACATACTTCTTTAACAACAAGTTAAAAATATCCCATTTGGAAAATAGTATTCTTGTAGCTGCATTATAAAATGTGACTTTTATAAACAATATTTTAAAACAAACAAACAAATCTCTGATAAATCAAGACAGTAACAAGAACATTTGTGACTTGTAGGTAACATGGATTAACTAATTTACATACATTGGCAATACACGGTTCAATGGTCTGGACGGTCCTTTTCAACAGGACTTTTGCAAGATCAAATGCTTGTTTATTAAGGTTCTGAAATAAAGAAAAAATAATAATAAAATTTTAAAGATACAAACTAATGCAGATGACTTGGCTTTTCGTTCTCAACCTTAAAAAATCATGACTTTAGAAAAATACATTTTACCACCAATCTGTTTGTTTTCAAAGTTCAGTTATGTTAATTCCACAACTACAGACTTAGAAAAATCTTAAAACTAGTTTTTAACAGACTTAAAAAGAAACCTACCCCAAACCCATCACTTCCTGTATATTGTTCTAAGACTTTCTCACTCCAGTGGTTACCTTTAGCCTTGCATTCACATCTAGAAAAATGTTCATGTGCAATCACATTAAAAGTTTTGAAGAAACATTACCACACCTCCATATTTTGACAATTAACATGCACCAAATTCTTGCCACTCAAAAATGAACAAGTCTAACTTATTATTATGTGATTCTGTTTCCCCCTCACACACTAATTCAAGGTATATCCTGTAGCAAAGTTCAGCCTTGTCTAGAGGGTAAAACTGTGAACTGACTTCTCCATGGACTGTACTTTATGCTCTGAGATAGCCCATAGAAAGCACCTACAGTTGGGCAGAGTTAGCTGCAAACTTTCCAAGTAAACGTTTGATTGCAACCTAACAAATCTGAACATTGCTTTTATTACTCTCGAGCAAGATAAGGAATGTAACTGCACATCTGAAAAATGTGATTGTTCAGATCTGCACAAATCCAATATGCAGTATCTCATCTGGGATTAATGCAGCTAGAAGAGGAAAGAAAGAGGAAAAAAAAAAAAAAAGGAAGGTGGATTTGCTGCTTGCCCTGAAAATTACAAATGACTGCAGACAAAATATAAGTGAAGCCGAAGGATGACTGATTCTTGGAAAGAAAGTATTTGGCAAGTCTGCATTGAGAATGACTCCCCTCATGTTCTTTTAGCTGATGGGATGACAAACCAAAAGACAGTTCATCAGCTGATAGGAAAGAGAAACAAATGGCCAAAGGCTCAAACAAGTATCTCCTCAGTCACCATAGCACTAAACTGATGTCTCATTACAGAAGACACTCAGATAAGTATAAACTCTTCTTAAACTCGAAATAAAAGTTTATCTCCAAACCAGATCATGATCAAAATCTTGTTGGCAGGTATGTCTGTATTAAACTAAAGGACTGCCAGCCTCATACAGAGAATATATTTTATGTGGATCTTCAATACAGCTTCAAAGATTTCTTGCAATGAAGTTGTGTTGTTTTTTTTTTCCCTAGACAGCCTCACCAGAGCCAAAAAAACAAAAGAACCCTCCCAAAATCATCACACCCAAACAACAAAAAATGCACAAATCAAACAAAAACTAAAACAACAGGCCAAACACAAAAAAATCCAAGAAACCCCCAAAGAACCAAAACAGCCTATAAAATAAATATATATTGATAAAATAAACAACTAGTAATAAATAATAAATTTAAAAATGACCAGTCTTTTAGAAGAAAATAAACCCCTTGAAAGTCTGGATTGGCCATGCTGTAGAGGATGTAGAAGAAAATACTGATTTTAAATACATGAAATATATGTTTTTAAGGAACAACCTTGACCATAAGAGCATGAAAAAAAGTTTCCAATAAATAGCACTGGCTTTAAAGTTAATAAAAAGAACTACAGTTTGATGTCATAGGCAGTCTGAGCAAAATGTGACATACCATATTGCTACTGGAAACCTAGATTTACTAAAGGAGAGACACATTAGCACACACAGAGAGAACAATGTACAGTAAAACCACTTTACTGATAATGGAGGTACAAATGAATATAACTTAGATGCTGAGGTAGACACTACTACTTCATATCTAGGTACTGGTATATTTCTCTTCTTTATTGCAGTAAACTGTTACATTGTGTAAGACAAACTAAAAACAAACAAACAAACAAAAACCCAACACAAAAAACAAATCACCTCCCACAAAGGAATAGAATGCATTATCCAAAGTAAATATTTTAGTTCCTTTACAAAGATGAATTTCCACTAAGCATATAGCCACACTGATATTTTTATTATGACACAGCAGAGAATGACTCGTATTCAACTGCTCCACACAGACATAAAAGCACTGTTATTATATGTTCTCTACAAGAAAATAAACTGTGCTTTTCAAGCTATGGTGCTTCTGATTTACATACCCAAGGACAAGCAATTAATATAATCACAGAATTTCCTAGGAGATCTGTTCATGAAAGAAGAACATAATTACTGCAGTCAAACTCTGCTAGGTAGAGCAGGCAAAAGAAGTTTGGGCTTTTGGGGTTGGTTTTTTTTTTTTCTTTTTTAAATTGCCATGGTAAAGCAGTAGGGTAAGTCCTGTTGTTACAGGAAAGAAACAAGTTAAAATTAGATCAAAATACTGACCAAAGTGAGATACAGAGGACTGACTATAGGATATTATTTGCTTAGTCATGATGGCCAAGAGACAGAAAGGACTGGCCACCAGCCTAGAGGCCAAAATACTAAATATGTACTACAATCTAGTATTTACACCAAGTTAACATCCCTCCCTCTCAAGCCTTGCTTGAGAATTTCCTTCATTAGGCAAAATTATACGAATAAGCTAACAATGTTAATAATAAAGGATCATATTCACTTTCACTTTGCCTACATCAAATAGTCACAACACACCGTTCCGTTGCACAAATTTACCAGGTCTTTTCATCCTCAGCCCACCATTGTTAATAGCTTCACACAGCACCTGACATACACATCTCCACTCCTCTATTTCCACTCCTGATCTCTACTGCCTATAATTGATTAAAAACAACTTACAAAGAACAGTATGTTTTCAAAAGGACTCTTTTTCTCTTGTTATGAATACGAGGCCTCCCCTTCTGTTAGCAGTTTTAATAACACATAATCTCACTGCTGTCAATAAAAATGAGTTGATAGAATGATATTCCCACCTGATGGTCATGACAGAAGGAATGCGAACTGACCTCAGACAATAGATACTTTCATACACTCACCAAGATTTCACAGGTAAATACAATGGCCGTGGCTTAGTCACTCCTGTGCCATACATTTCCATTAATTCTCCTTCTTCAGGTAACCAAAGGAATAATCCCTGCTTTTGCATGCAAATTTAACCTTAATTATGTAGTCGTGGATGGAGCTGCCTTAATTTTGTCATTATTTTAAATTAATAAGTGAACAAACAGAAACACATACTTGGTAATCAGAGTACAGTTCACTTACTGTAGGTTGTAATTAAAACTTATTGTTCTCCATAGAATTTTCAGCAAGAAGTACAAGTGCTTTAGCAAGGGAATTTTCTTGGTTACCAGCTTGGATCTCACTTTCCCTGATTTCATGGCTAAGGTTTACTCTCCTATCTACTTTAGTTAGCCATTATGGTAAAGGTACTTCAAAAGCTCAGCTGTAGACCAGACAATAAGGCACACAATGAAACCAGTACAGCATCAGTGACAGTTCATGAAGCTGACTGTAAAGGGGGAGTCTCTGAAAAACCTGTCGAAGTAGCTGTGTAGATGGGTTAAGACAACACCTGCATGACAGCAGCAATCTGCTAGGAGGGGCTCACATAAGACTCCTCTAGGAAAAGGGAGGGTCACTTATAGGTAAGTTTAAGGGATGCTGGACTCTGTAAAGAGCAGAAAGATTATGGAACTCGTTAAAGAACATGGTGCACTAAAAGCAACCAACTAATTAACTAAAAAAAAAAAGAAAAGTAGGACTACACTTCAAGTAATAATTAGGTTTTATTAAAAGAAAAGTCTAAAGGGGGAAAGACATCGGGAAGAAAAAAAACCCAACAACTCAACGACTAGGGAGGTGGGGGTGGAGGGAAGTCTGACTGGCAAGCTAAGGCAAGCAGCAAGCCTCCAGTTCTCCCCCCCCTCCCCACTCTTCACCCCCTCCTTTAAAAAAAAAACAAAACCAAAACATCTTTTTAATTAAAAAAAATCCCAACAAACCCAATACCAACCAACAACCTACAGCCCTTAAGATATAATGTGTTCCTATTACACATTATATTTGCTTGAAAATACTTTATTTCTGTTTCAGTACACAATTCCTCTGGTGGCAAGAAGTCAGAATCTCTTAGTACTGAATAATCTAGACACAGCTAATGAACAGCACCAAATAGTTCCCAAAGGACATTTTCAATCCACTGTTACAAAGCTGGGGGAAGGGGGAAGCAGTTGTGATGGCTAAAGTGTTTGGAGGGATAAAACAACAAGCAAATGGCAATAAAAATTATTGTTATAATGGTATACTACTATAATATTTTACTTTGCTGACCTTGTGTGCAGGAATGAGGTTAATCAAAATCGAGTCCAGCAGCTCCTGAGTTACTCCATCGCCTTCCATGATGATAGAACTCATCAAATCCAGCATATGCATTTGTACCTTCTGGTTGTGGCTATTACTAAGATTATAAAGAATATTATCAATACTAAATTTTCAGACCCTGACAAATATTAACAGTACTGTTAAGAAACAATGTCTAATATCTTCCAGCTTGCCCTCTCTTACGCTCTCCACATCTCAAAACTACTTTATGTGCCTTTCCTCTCTTACAGGAAGCTTCAAAAATCTAGAACACCTTAACTTTGCTTTAAGAAGTTAAATAGAGCAAAAAAGAAGAAAATAACAACCACAGAAATACAAATGTGGATAAATGAGTCAGAATGAAGTATACTGTTGTAACATCAACAAGAAATTTTAACACTTCTACTTTTAGACACATATTGTCAGTAATTCACACTCATTTGCTTTCCCTGCATCTCCTCGTTTAGAAGAATAGAGACTTGTTCTAGTCAGATATATTTATCTGTAGACTATACAAGGATCCAGTCTACCCCTGAAACTGGTATTTTGACAGTTTAATATAATTGAAGCAATTCAACTTACTTGATAACTGAAAAAAGAGTCCTAAAAAGCTGAATAAAAATTTCATTGCAATCTTCCAACTCAAAGCAGATGTTGTAAGATTTAACCCAAGCTAAATTCTAAAACAAAAATAAGATATTTAGGATGTTACAACTTCACATTAAGTCACATAAATATAATAACGCTAGTTACATTTTTTTATTTAAGGAAAAATATTATACAATAGATTGTAAACCCTTGGGGAAAGAAACTGGATATTTGCTTTGCACATGAAGAACTCTTAACACATAGGGGTTTTGCAATATACATCCAGAAAAAAATTAAATATAGAATAATCTGATTTCACGTACATAAAAGCAGATTGACAGAAATTGTTAATGTAAGTCCATGGCTATGAAACAATAGTTTTAAACATCAATAAAAGGTTTACAAGCAAGATAACTGTTCCTAAATGCACATTAATAAAACCCCCACACTTCTTGTCAAGATTAAGTTTTTCTAATATTTTTAAACCAAAATCTTATATTCCTTCTCCCATCATGAATATAAGTAGATTTGCATTTTAATCAGCATTTGAAATTCTCTCTTGATGAGGCAATATAACCTTAAGAGTGCATGATACAAAAAGCAATGTATAGAACTGTAACATAAAGACTAAATGTTAATAAACACCAATAGTTTAACATGTTCTCAACTACAGGCTGCATAAACTTATTAAATACAAACAGAATTATAACTTCTAAAAGATTGAATGAGTATGGTGTAATTTAAAAACAAAAAACAAAGAAATTTCCCATGGAAAACTGGCAGATCTGGAGAAAGACTGATTACATTTCTTAGGCTTACAGAGCAAATATCATGTACTGAAAGTTACAATTATTGTGTTACCTCTAACAAGTAAAAGTATCTGTTAAATTGAGGGCTCTTCGTGTCCTCCAAGCCTTTTAATTGTCTTGTAATAAACAAGAATATGTCCTGTCAAAAAACAATAAAGTGTTTACAAGCTTGATTCAGCAGGGAATAAAAATACAACCCTTTCATAGTGACACCTCCCCACTTTTACAAACCCATGATAAGAGAACATGAAACTGTCTTTTTCAGGCACAGACAGAAGGCTATCACCAACACAGATACTGGTTATCTAGCATTCCTTTAGAGATCTCTGGCCCTAAAAGTATTACACTGACTCACAGGATTAAAGCAACATTTCTCTCATAAAACTGAACATCAGCATAAATGTGAGTAAAATATTTTTTTCAAATATGTTTTTGTTTTGGTGGGGTTTTGAGTTTGGTTTTTGTTGAGGGGGGGTGGGGTGGGGTTTTCTTCTCAGCAAGAGAATGAAGCAGGAAGAAAGCCTTTATTTTACAAACCATTTTACCTTAAGTTTGTCATGGGAAGTATATGGAGCTTCAGGAGCATAGATACGAAAGATATCTGCCAAGCAACATGCTACAAGGAGGCGCACATCTTTATTGGGATTCCTGAGGAAGAATTCAGATGCAAGGTGCAAGGCTAATGGGAGATACTGCTGCTTCTCATCCTCCGAGTCCTGGTCCATATCCATGAAGGTTTTTACCACCATCTAAAAAACACAAGGAAAAAAAAAAACCCAAAACATTCAAGTGCTTTCTGCTTTTATTCCTAATTACTAAACGATACTTTCTAAAAGGGTGCAGTGTTATCAATATGTGTTCCACAGCATAATCACAGTACTACATTTTTTTTGTAAGGACAAACCTCAGAAAAAGACAGATGTTAAACTGATACTTAAAGGCTTATTGAACTTGGTATTTTAAATTAAGACACTGAAAAATGCTTTGCAACTCTGCTTATTTTGCCTATCCTAACCTGAGGTGCAGCACAGAAACTGCTGCACACCGATGAAGTTAGAGATGGCAGCACCTCTTCATCAAAGCAGTCCTAGGCCACTTCAGAGCGAGGACTTGCCTCACTATGGACAGCATGAGGGGCTGCGAGCCATCTGGGCTAACACAGAGGCCACAGCATACTGCAGCTGCGTTAAGAGCTATGCGCCAAGACTTGAGAGGAGCCTAAGAGGCCAGTCCTACACTTTGCCTGTGTCAAGGCAGAGATGAAGAACTACTTTACATAAGCACAATCCTTTTATCTCTTTTAAATAAACTAGATATCAGGTAAGAATTTAATCCCTCATGTAAAATATGTCTAATGTAGCAGATCTACTCTTTCTGCATACTCAGAACTGCATCTATAGCCTTCTCTATATAATGAAAAAAAATCAACTATGTGTTTTCCTTGTTTCATCTAGCACAGCTAAGAACTACTAATTCCTACGAAATGCCACCAAAATTGTTTCTTTTTAATTATTATACAACCCTCTGTTTATTGAAACATCTCAACATAATGATTTGGCAAAACTGAAAATGAAATTTAGTTTGAAGAAATAAAAAGCTGCAAGTTTAACTTTTGGAACAGGGTTTGTTAAAGGATGAGGAGGAGTTCCAGGATGTCAGCACAGAACCGAGAGATGTGCCACAGATTCTTAGTATGACCTGGGTCAAATGGGTCTTTGTGTTGCATTTCTCCATGTCACTTCAGCACCCTTAAGAGTTAAAATTGTGAAGGACAGTCGTACTGCACACCAGTAGGATGCAGGATAACCATTACACACACAGTATACACAGGACACACATTAAACATATAAAGCACAGAACGATAAATCTTGATGGGTCAAATTCACCTCTAGAATATTAACAGTAAAACACAAGAGGAAATGGAGCTCACACAGCTAATCAACACATCTCTTACCACAGTTCTTATGTTATCAAGTCACTCAAACAATACTAAGGCAGTTCTTCCCTTATTATGGAAGCATGCCCTCACTTTCAACAAGAAAACACTATCTTTCAGCTTTACCTCCTCCCTGAGTTTTGGAACCCAGTTTTAAACTCAGTAGACCTGATAAAATAAATGTTTGACAGCAACCTTTCCTACAGTACATTACCTAAAAATCCTCAATTTCTATAAAGTAGATACAAGTACATTACTTGGTGAAGCAACTTATAGTAAAAAACAAAAAATCAGGAAAGAAACAGAGAGGAAAAAAAAAAAACAAAACACGCCAAACAGAATAAAAGAGAATTTTACAGCCACAGCCCATAAAAATCTGAATTCTACCTGTATTAGCCTGTTACCTTAAAAATATTCTTAAGCTATGTTTTCAAGCACTAGCTGTAAGGACAAAACCATCCTTCTATTGACAGCACAGGTCTGTCTGCTACAGTGTCATAGATCAGCTGTCCTTCTTAGATACCAGAATTAAAAAACCAGTAACATAGTCTTTAACATAGTCTTTAAAACCTACCAGATTATTTTAATAATAAAGGTTTAACAAACAAACAAAAAACCAAAACCCCACAGGACCACCACACCAAAAACCACCATGATGAAAAAAAAACAAAAACAAAAACAAAAACCAACCCCCAAACCACACACACTCTGCTGGTGGCAGAACAAGAAATAATGGCCTTGACTTTCAGCATGGGATTCAGGTAACTATTACCAAAGGTTCTTAAGAGCAAGGGAGACAGGACTAAAAGATCTGTGGATCATAGAATGGTTTGGGTTGGAAGGGACCTTAAAGATCATCTAGTTCCAACCCCCCTGCCATCAGCAGGGACACCTTCCACTAGACCAGGTTGCTCAAAGCCTCATCCAGCCTGGCCTTGAACACTTCCAGGGAGGGGGCATCCACAACTTCTCTGGGCAACCTGTTCCAGTGTCTGACCACCCTCAGTGAAAACCTTCTTCCTAGTATCTAATCTAAACCTGCCCTCTTTCAGCTTAAACCCATTTCCCCTTGTTCTGTCATTAACTGCCCTTATGAAAAGTCCCTCCCCAGCTTTCTTGTAGCCCCTTCAGGTACTGGAAGCTGCTATAAGATCTCCCCGGAGCCTTCTCTTCTCCAGGCTGAACAGCCCCAACTCTCTCAGCCTGTCCTCATAGGAGAGGTGCTCCAGCCCTCGGATCACCCTCATGGCCTCCTCTGGAAATTTAGCAAATATATTTCCTAAACTGTACTGTAGTCATAGCTCCCAGTCTTTGTATATTTACTGTAACTCCACTACATTTTGCAGTATACAAGTTGTGTGATGCTTAATAAATATTGATAACATCTTATGAAGAACTGCTCATAATTGGTTCATAAATTTTTTCATAGTTAGAATTGTTCAGCCATACCACTGCAATACCAGTATTGTGACAGCAGTAAATTGATATATTAAAAGAATCTGCAAATGAAACTGAAAACCTGAAATAAACTACATATACAAAAGACTAAAGACCCAAATAATGTAAAATTTTAAATTCTTTTTAAACCCAAACTGGAAACTACTCATTTAACTAGTGATATACATAAATGCAACAATGAGGGAATATGAAAAAGCAAGTAAGCCCAAAAAAATTCAAGGCTGTGAGGGACTAGTGGGACTTAAAAATACAACTGCAGATAGCAGACATTAATTGCTTCTGCCAGACAGACTTTAGTTCAATTATTTTTTCCAAGAATCTGCATGTTAAAAAAAAATCTTCTTTACTTCTTTAGTTGTTCATATTATAGGTACTCTCTTAAAGCAAATTACAATCAAGATGTCATCTGATCCATCCTAACTACCCTTGTTCTAATTGCAAAAAAAGCCCAAACCAAACAAAACCCCACTCCAATTCCTCTTTGTATTAAGGTTTTCATTTTAGGTCTAAAAGGAGTCTCAATTTCCCAAGGTTTTGATTCAACCACTACACAAATATTTCTCTAGCAGAATGAAGTAGTTATTTCAGGGTTAGGTATTAATTATTATCATGCTAAGTTGTTTCTTATTCCAGGAAAAAGTGACTAAACCCTAACAGGACCTCAGTACCTCTTCAAATTACAGTACTATTGTCTAACTGAAGCCTTGCTGTACAGTCGAAACAACCCTAGCTAGAGCACTAATACTCAATTATATAAAACCCTACAGACTTAGTAGCTTCCACCACAAAAAACTGTTACTCTCCTCTGCACAAAAAGCAGGAGACAGAACAGTATTATTTGAACATATTAATGTAACACCATTCATTCTTTTCCAAACAATTAACCACTCAAATTAAACACTAATTGTAGGCAAACGTAAACAAAACACAGCCATTCACAGTTATTATTAAATTCATTCTGCATTGCTTTGATGATCCAATGCATCTCCATTAAGTCATCACCATACTGGCACTTGAGTTACCTTGCAAAAATAAAAGTTTTAAGACTATTCTAGAAATTTTCTTATTGCCATTTATACCATAGTACCTTGAAATTCTAATTATCAGAGCAAGGTGGTACTCTCCCAGGCTCCGCAAACACATAAGGGAAATGCTCTGATTTTAACATTGGAGATGGCACAGAAATGCAAATGCCTTCATTTAAACTAGCCAGAATAACCGTTAAATTAAGAGTGCTAAGCCACTCTTAGCACATTACAAACATATTGAAAATTAAAGAATTTAAAGCTTTCAGGGCGGTGTCCATCCGACTGCATAAAAGCACAGGCTGTGCAAGCCAGTCACTCTGGGTTACCCTTTCGCCTGCTGGACAGAAATGCTCAGACCGTGACCGAATCCAAGCACAGATGTCTATGATGACAGCTACAGACAGGAGCTCGGTTTTGCCCTGGAACTGCCCAATTCTCTGCACTGACCACAAAAGCAGCTCTGTGCGACCAGATGCCTGAGATGAGGAGAGAACTCTACCTGCAGCTTCTTCTGAGACTGTCAGCCTTTCAACTGCATTGAAACATACACCAGAGGTTGCCAAAGTGTTGTTCAGTCTGCTCCCACCTCATACACAATTGACATGCAGCCTGTTTTCAAAGACAGTAAATCAGCACAGTAGCTTGCCCTTACACGACTCAGCTGCATGTGGCTCTTCTGCAAGACCTATACCTCGGATGGCAACACTAACTTTTGCTGTTCCGATCTTGATTTGTGTTTATTGACCAAGTGGATTTAGGTGCATAGTTTGTTGGATAAAGAAGCTCAGCTACTGCTGAAACATACTGATGATTCCAGTATTATACAGAGGAGAGCTATATGTACACAAATAGAGGTCAGGATAATTGGAGTAGATAGAGAAAAAGACTCAAAACAATGCATACAGAGAGGAAGAAGCAGGCAGAGGTAGGAAAGCCTGGCTCCAGCTGGCAGGACAAACACAAACCTCCAAGCTAGTCACAGCATAGGGAAGGTGTGTGCAGGTTGTGTCTGTTTTACTGTTCTTGCAACAGCTTACTCACAGTATTCCAAAGAAGTAACATTTAACCACCTTTGGCTTGAGAAAAGATACGGGAAAGATAATCAATATTTAAAAATTCACCTTGCAATCATAGAAGAAGAAACGTAACAATTGAGATAATTTTATACTGTTATTGGAATAACGTTAGAAGTTAACTTCAGTATTAAGATTAAATACAAAAGATATTTGGAAGTAAAACTTCCCCAGATGGATGTGAGCCCAGCTGACTTCTCCAGAGCTTGGGCATCACAGGGAAAGACATCAAGAGAAGGCTGAAATCAAGGGACACCCAAATGCTGCAATTTTCAACTCTGCCATCAGAGCATTTTTACTTTTTTTCCTCATATGATACTAAGAGTATTATGGGTGACCCTTGTCATTAGTTACTAACAATAAATTATGTTCTTTGACTAAGATCTAATTGTAAAACATAACAAATCCACACACATGCTTATCTGGGAAAAAAACTACTTCTAAATAGTGCAGCTTTAGGATGAGAAGTCTTAGTCTCCCTCAGATATAGTCCTATCTATCAGCCACCAAATGAAACACGGAAATATGTAAATTACTGTGTGGATAGAAACGAAAACAAAAGAGCTCAGAATATTCAAATCAGAAGGACCAGATGATTTCTATTTCAGAATCTTTAAATACCTAACAAATGAAACCACAACTTAGCAACACAGGGGTTTTTTAGCTTTTCGCTTAAAACAAACAAGAACACCACAAAAAACACCCCACGCAAACTAACACTTGAACAAGAAAGGCAAAATTACTTTGCTAACCTGATAAGCTTCCTTTGATAAGATAATCAACTCCCTAGAGAAGAAAGAACAAGACAGGCAATTTGTCTGAGTGTCAAGAAGAGCATCACACTGAGTCACATGGAAACTGAGGACATTGGAAGAGATGAAGCTTAGCCCAACGTTGCCTCCTTAGCCCCTTCCTAAAGTGTTAAACTGAGAGGACCTTTTGGACCTGAATAAATTTATTGGTGGAGGATGGTGATATAACTGACCCCATTTGTTGTTTCCATAAACAACTGTGAACAAGAAGTAGGAATGTAATGTAATGACAGTTAGGGACTGATAGCAGAGGACATGATATTATATATGAACAGAAATTCCAAAAATCAATAATTGCTCAGTGGTCACATGCTTAGTGCTTAAAACCAAGAATCTGTGCTATTAAGAGCTTATCAACTGGAAACAACAGGAGAAGAGAAAGATGGACATTTATTAAGCCATTGTAAAGAGATTATGACCCAACAACAGGCTATGTACATGAAAACAATGAAAATGCAATTGCAGGATATGACAGAAGTATTTCCAGTCAAGGAAAGGAAAAAACAGCAATACAATTAATGAAATGCTAAAAATACTAAATGCTGATTTGAAACACATCACTTGGGTCCAATTACCCCCACTGATTAAAGTAATTTTTTTTTTTTTTTAATTTTTTTTAAGAAGAATTAAAAATGGGAAAAGTACAGAAGGTGGCTACCAAAAGAATCTCAAAAGCCTTTTCTGGTAAGGGGACATTATGAGATTGTGGTTTGCTTAATCCACCAAAATAACAGCCAAAGGTCTCTTGTTTAATATGCTTAAACACAGGAATGCTGTTTATGCACTGGAAAAATACTGCAAGTAGAATTGGGTAGAAATGGGCTAGTAGTATCTCCAGACCACAGAAGCATATGCTCTGGAGCACTGTCCTCTTGCAGGGCTTCACTTCATGGCAAACAATTCCTTTTCAGGGCCCACATTTATCAGAGTTGCAGCTAGACAGAAGCAGATGCACAAATTAAGCAAGGGGCGTATGTGAATCATAGAAACAATGAACTGGAAAGGAGCTGATGGATTTTTGTGAAGTTTTGCTTTTGTCATTAGTAAAACTAAAAGTAGCATTCCCTTCCTGGTACTGTCAGTAACTCCTGAAAAGTCAATTTTATTGCCCTATATTCTCTGACAGGACACTTAACTTGCTCTAAATAACTCAGAAAAAAAATGAACTAAAGATTATACAAAGCATACTGTATGCTCTTTGGGGCAAAGACTATTTTCTTCCTTCTTTACAACCCGCTCATCAAGCAAAACCAATGATCAGGGTTGCTAAATGTGACTGCAGATGTATCGTAAGAGATGTAAAGTTTATGCAGGAATAGCAATAGTAGCCTGTACAGTAATATCCCTGTGACCAGGCAAACAGTTTAACTGGCTATCCTTCCCCTGGGGACTAACCTACACTGGCTTCTTCTTTGAAGGTTTGGCTAACTGACAGATCACAAGCAAAAAAGTCTTAAACTTGTAATTTACCACTATCTTTACACTGGTAAAACAGCATATTTTGTATTATTTTACTTACATTGAGCAACTTTGAGAATATTTTCCAGGAGCACAGATATTAAATTAATCTGTCATATGAAAAAGCAGAGAGACTGACTACTACTTATAATAAAAACAGTATACTGAGCAGTTCATTAATTATTTGAAGTAACTTTCTTGATACATGTGTTTTTAAGTAACTACATAATGAATAAAAACATCACACACATAGAGCATCATAATCAAAACAGGACAAGTATTGTTACCAATTTGGGAGAGAGGTTGTACAATTACCCACGTGTCGTATCTCCATAATTAACACACAGCAGAATTCCAGTTCTGCTTGTAGACCTAGAAGATTGCTCAAGTAACATAAACTCAACAGATGGCGGGAAGAAGGCAAATAAAATGGGAAAAGTCAAATGTCTTAATATAAAATGTCTTTCACAGCACAAATGAGAACATGCTATTTAAATAGTGGTGGAATATTTCAGTCATGTAACACTGACATCTTGATTACAGTAACTTGTATGGTCAGCTGCAAGGAAAGGCTGCAAAAAAGCATACTTACCAAGATTACAACAGCACAGAAGTAAAATGGTGTCCTTCCTCCAGCAGGAGAGAATCCTAATACTGTTATCACTGCCTGTGATAAATCTTGTACTCTTTGGACATGAACAAGCCCATGGGAAAAAAATTGGATTCATTATGGGCAAAGAAACTTACTACTAGATGTCTGTCCTTATCACTCAAACTTTGACAAAACACATCATCTTATTCAGAACTGAGTACTTTAGACAGTACCATTGACTTCAAATTTTTATTGCAGTAAGATTTGGAAGATTCAAAACCATTTTTATACAACCCCAATTCCTTCACTACTGTCTGTAGCAGTGAGGCACTTTTTCCTCCAAGCTAAATGATACTTTAAAGCCAAGTCTATTTTTTCTGTCTTTAAGCAGGTAGCACTATGCTTCATGTAAGAACATCCTGTAAGTTCATTTATATCTACTGTTGTAACAATAAGAGATCGTTCTCTCCTCTCCATTGAAATAGGGACTATTTTAAGCTGTTAAAATAAAAACAAACAAACCAACAAACAAAAAACCACTCCATCAGTACAGTCTGTGCTTTTGTTTGTTCTGAAGACATTAAAATTTGTCATTAAGGAGAAAGTACATTATAATCAGCTTTAATGGCCAGGAATTTAACAGAACTTCCCTTGTAACTGGCTGGCTGGAGTACTATCTTTCTTCAGTTCTGTACACACTGACAGGGCAAAAAATACCAAAGGAAGATGAAGCACAGACAGAAATTCAGACCTATTTGCCAACCAGGAGTCACAGCAGTACCCAGTTCAAACTCCTTCCAGTAGCTATGGTTTTTGCTCTACCTGACTTGGAGGTCCAGTTTAATCACTTGCTGCCACCACCTCCTTCTCTCTTTCCCATTACTCACTTGGTCCTGCTTCTGGCCATGCAATGCCACCACGTATTTTGCATTGGCCCCCTTGCTGATTAACTCCATGAGTCAATTTAACTTGCTAATCTGGATGAAAACCTCCTCAGAAAAAGTCACAGATAGTTTTCTGACTGGCACAGTTAAATCATGACCAGATCTGATATGTTCCAGAGTCAGCAGAAGGGAAGGCAGATAGAATTACATGGCCAAGACCAGGGAGGGAAGAATAATTTAGCCTCCTGGTACATAAACTCCTAACAGCCAACCTAATGGTGACACAAATTCTTAACCTTAATAGCGACAAGCACAGGAAGCCTGAAATGGGCAGCTATATCCAAACCCTACTAGTCCTCCAGAAGAATTACCTTTACTTCTATTCATAAGAAACTTGCATAAGCATAAGATGTGATCACTAATAATTTTATTTTAAATTCAAAGTCTCACAAGCATGGAAATACAGTACTGTATTTCCAAAACTTAGTCATTTTAATCTAATTACATATTTCCTGGTTTTCTATCATGACCTGAGACAGCAGAGGTTCCCCATTTAGCTTTCTGGACAATCACTTTTACTTTGCCTTCCTTTGAAGGCAAAGGTTCACTAAAACTGCAGTATTGCACAGAGCACATTCACACGGTATTCAAAGGAACACACGTGCCTGATTCATACGAGGAAGCACAATATCCATAGTGTTTACCATTTGGTTCCTTACCCAGTGTTAAATTCTATTACATTTTTGGACAGAAGCTATTCAGTGAAAGATTCCACTGAGCAGCCTAGACTGAAGCATCAGTCTTCCCTGACTTAGTCCTTCACAACTTCATAAAGTCAGCAAACAGTTTTGCTTTCTCTCACTATTCCTCATCTTGCTTTTATTGACAGTAAGCCTAAAAGCTTCCACTGGATTCATCCCATTCACTTAAATTATTTGACTTAACAGGAATTCTGTGAAATCCTCCTTGGTTGTGATCCATCAAACCAACTCACCTCATCATGTTTCCTCTTTCCCAAACAGCTAAAAATGTTTTCAGGCATGCAGAGTGCTATCCTAAACCTAAACCTTAGGTCACTGTCTGGTTTGTCATTAACAAAAATTATTTCTTGAAAACTACTTTTTGTTTACAGTCAGCTTTTAAAGTCATTTTAATGTAAAAACTGTTGAGAAACATTCTTAGTTTGGCATTGCCATATTGAAATCCTTTAAGTATTTTGTTATCCTAGTTTTAAACTGTTTCATGCAATTTTCTATGACAGAAGCCATGATACTGAGGATCAAGTAATATGTTTTAACTATGTATATTTCTTCTCAAATAATTAGAAGCAAGAGATAGTGCACATATGTATCAGCACATTATCTCTTCACACTCACGCTACTTGTCACCTCTTATCCACGATTGGAGCGCAGTGCCACGGCACCAATTTTTATTCAATTTTTTTAAAGCAATTTAATTTTTGGCAGTATCTAGTCTTTATTACTGGAAAGATTTGTAATTGGATTCTTTCCAATTTTCCTCCCAAAGTCTAACAATTTTTTTAAGTACCATAAAGAAGGTTCACAAATTAAAACACTGCAAGTCTTACAAGTTCTCAGAAACTTAGCTTCCACATATATAGATACTTCACAAAAGAGTATTTGCAGAGGGACTAAAAAGAGCCTATTCTTTAAACATTCTAATGATAATTCAAGAAATCATCAGCTAGAAGCATTTCATTAAACAGTCCTTTTTCCCTTAGGTATACTAGCAAGTGTTATATATGGCTGGGGCAAAACCAGAAAATTCTTAAAAGCATATTCTCCACAGTGAAGGAGTTTCTATTTCCATTGAAGTTTCCCAAGTACTTTGATAATAGCCTCCAGATGTGTGAGAGAGGATTCTTTATAACCAGCTCACTGCTGTATGATTATTCATTTCCTCTTCCAAAGAGGAGGTGGTGCTAGACAAGAAAAACAATGGCATATCATTTCTACTGTGAATTGACTGTAAGGTTTCATTTTGAAGTGAATATTTAGGCTCAATTCTCACAACAAAATCATGTGATAAGAGTTTCACATTAAAGTACAACTAGAGGGGTATGCTTCCAGCAATACTGATGTTTTAAAGACTATATCCAGGTCTATTTCTGCACCATGGTACAGGTGCAGGTGCATCCTGTGGCACATCATACCGTCTTCCTAACCCAGTCATCCAGGAGGCGAGGGGTGTATAAAGCACATCATGCTCTCTTTCCGGCTTGTGTTCCAACACAACCAATAAGTGAGACCAAAAAAACAAAAAGGTTGTTTGATTGTTTTTTCCCCTAAGAATATACAGTTTTTCTATTTCAGTAATCTTGTAAATTGTGGTAAGTTGAAAACTTGCTATACCCACTGAAGCTGAAAATTACGCAAAATACTTGTACCTTGATCTTTAGCTCCGATTGCAGTTTGCAACAGTAAGAGAACAAAGAAATCAAAATTTCTTTCTTGGAACTTGTTAAATGACTGGCATTTACACGTAATACCATTGTACTCGGCAGCACAAGAAAGTATCAAGGTGAACAAGGACATATTCTTCTGCCATGGCATTAATTTTCTGCTTTCCTCAGGAGCCAGGTTCCACTGAGCCTTAGGACTGAACGTCAGGAGGCAAATCATGTGAAACCCTAGCATGAACCCAGATCTAGTGACAAAACTGCACTGAAGATTTTTGTTTGTGTGCCCTGTCATCTACTGGAGCCTTAATACAGGACTGCCATATTAATGATGATTATCTAAAATGCAAAAGTATGTGAGTTTCCACTCCCATGTGAAAGCCTGGAGAAAAATTTGAAAAATTGTCAAACCGTAAAAAGTTTTGATATTTCACAATCAAAACTAATCCTACCAACAAGCAACAATAAGAAAAACCCCCAACCAATGGCACACCAAACCAGAACCTGCTCCCCTGAAGGTGCTGGCGGACATGGACATTCCTGTTCATCTCACTGCAGCAAACTTCAGCCAGCAGCTGGGGGGTTACCAGCTACTGCATCTACCAGACAGACACACTTCTGCAAATAATTTATATTCAGAAAATTAGCTTTCTCCAAGGAAGCACTATTTTACCAAAAAAATTTGCTACCTGTTAAGCACTATTATCCACATTATTTATACACACACAGGCACAAAAGTTTTCTCTTTAGGCAGCTACCAAGCTCAAAAACCGGGCACTCTAAAATGCAGAAATCTGCCTACTCTCTGTGTGGCTGGTAGTTTCATTTTAAGTAGCTCCATTAAAAACAGATTTTGTGGAAATTCTTAAAGCACAGGAAAAAATTGGTGTGGGAAGAATT
The DNA here is from genome assembly GCF_000700745.2 of Antrostomus carolinensis. Classification (NCBI taxonomy): domain Eukaryota; kingdom Metazoa; phylum Chordata; class Aves; order Caprimulgiformes; family Caprimulgidae; genus Antrostomus; species Antrostomus carolinensis. The sequence goes on along the minus strand of NW_010299035.1, from coordinate 20,310 downwards.
GGACCTGAAACATATCTGGAGTGGTTTCCTGGCTATAAGTCTTATTTAATTCTTTAATAAGGAGGAAGAAAACTATGTATATTAAATGCATGGAAAATATTGTACTGGTAGAACTCATTTAATAAGTTTAAATTATTTTACTCTGAATAATGACAAGTATCCCTAACAATAAAGACTGATTTCTGATGCAAGTTAAAAGAATACAAAACTATTTTTAAGAAATTCCCATTTTAAAAATTTTCTTTAAGATGGGGTGGGAGACTAAAGGAAAAATAAAAGGCACCAATATTGCTCACATAAGGATATGAAAGTCAAATCCACAGTGCTCAGCAAAAGGGTGATGCTAAAGATTTAATATTATATGCAGGGTATTCAGTTTCTGAGAAATAAGCCTGGAAAGTGAATATGACAAGCCTATGTATTTTATTATAATGTAGGCAGCAAAGAAAAATATGGATAGTTTTCAGTAAATTCAACTTGTAATATTACCATCATAAATGCCAATATTAAAACTGTGGAGATTTTTCAAATGAATATGTTATTTACAGAAAGCATTTTGGAGGATTTTACATGACAGTATTTAAAATGTTTTTTCAATGATTTTACTGTTTATTTTATGATACAGTATTTTATATAAGAACGCAGACTTTTCCATTTTGAGTATGGGAGTGAGATGCATTTGTATGTCCAAGGAAAAAGTAAAAATTAAAAAGGAAAAGGCAAAGGCAGTAGATTGAGGAAAAGAAAGGAAGACAGAAAAAAAACCCCAGAGTTTTTCCTATTCATATCTCTATCTCATATGTGTTTTTATTTTTTGGATCTTGATGTTTACACCCAATCACTAGTCCCTCGACTATGTTTTGACTTGGTTTTAACTTTGCTGAACATTTTATTTTCAAGTCATATAGCTACATTGAGCTGATCAAAAATTAATGTGTTCTAGTTCCAAAGGCAAGACTTCCCCCCCCTCCAAAGATTAAAGAAAAAAAAAAAAATCAAATGACTGCTTTTACAGAGCTCTATTATACCTGTCTTGATTAGCGACACTATTTTAGAGGGTAATACGTCACCTCTCAGAGTTGTGGTGGTTTCGTTGATTTTCTGCAGTCATTTTAATTTTGGGCTAATAAAGTCTTGTCTGGGAATTCTTCTCTAATATTCTGAGAACTTCAGTTAATTCCTGTTTTCCTCCAAAAGAGTTCTGCAATTATTTTGCCTATCAGTTCCATCAAATGCTTGCCTTGTGGACAGCTAGAATATGTCTGTAACTGCTGTACCTGTCCCTCAACATTCCTCATATGTAATCACAGTTTTAAAGCTACTGATTTTGCCAAGATAAGAAGCAGGCAATACATCAGATATAAAGTGTTAATGCAAAGATTTTTTTTTTTTAAGAATGTTTTCAAAACATGTCTGACTTTAAGAAGATCCAACAAGGAGTCTTCCTGTACTAAAGCTTTCTTCGTGAAATATGTCAAGATCATTTTTTATTTGATTTTGATGTCACAAAAACCAGAGAGCTCTGCAATTTCCTTTCTTTGCTAGAAACAGACTTCAGATGAAGACTTCATGGTATGACCATTCCCACTACAGACATCAGGCGCCCACCATTAGACAGATTCCCCCGATGACTCTTGGTGAATCCACTTACATCATCTGCACTGTGCAGCATTTACCCATTTTAACCTCTACATTAACGTCTGCTTTATTTTGAAAAGAAAATGTGATTTTCTGTAAAAAAAAAAAAAAAACCCAACTATGTAAGGAAGAACTCAAATCAAGCAGACTTCTCAAAGTTAAAGGCTGAAAAGTCATTTTTATTAAAAAATAAGCTATTGATATATTAGAATTGTAGAATAATTTTGGTTGGAAAAGACCTTTAAGATTGTGAGTCCAACTGAAATATTTAATATATTTAATTTATATATTTAAATAGCCTATTTAAGTTTAGTCTCAGAATTAACCATACTGAATTTAGATCAAAATAACATTTTGCTTAACTATGTTGCTGAAATCAGCAACCTGTGAGTACTAAATATAATTTACATAGCTGCCAGCAACATTCTCATAGAGAAGCCTAAAATGGGAATCGCAGAAAATTGTTAAAGGTCTGACATACTTAAAGCACTTGAGGCATAGTAGCTCTGTATTTGCAAAATGCTGTCATGTTCATCCAGAAAATCACTTGAATCCTCTTCATGACAAAATTTGAGGAATTTCAACCCCAAAAGCACAAAACAATATAAGAGTCAATCCACTTCTTGAGGTTATACCCTTAAAATTACTTTAACACCTCGTTTAATACTTTAATAAAGTATTTTGTTACCCACTAAACTTTACAGTTTCTAAGAGTCTCATAGTACAGCTATTTAAACTTATTCAATAAATTCTATCAATATAACAATATCACAGTCTCAAGACACTGCATACACTGCAGCAGTGAGTCATTTTTGCCTTCACTTGAAGGAGCTGGAAGATGCAGCCGATTCCCTTTATAAGATCACACACCTGAAACAACTAACCTGTACCCCAAGCATGAACATAAATGTGCTACCCACTGGGAGAGGGTGTGATCACAACTTGGTCATTTCACAAAAGTCTGCATCTGTGACAGAGGCAGTGCCAAAGAAAATCTGAGAAGCTTACAGAGAAGGCATCAAACCTCGGCCTAAAAAATTACGATTGCCCAGAACACGTAAGAAAGCACACACTTCATCAAGAGTACTGCATTGAAGTGGCCTGAAGCCACAAGCAAAAACAATGCCTCGTTGTTTAAAAATCATCTTTGTTTCTGTTTCTCTGACTCAAAAATCGAACAGAGATTCAACTTCACTTGCTCAGCTGCAGTGACCTCAGAACAGCAGTCCACATGCATGTGATGGAGATTTAAAAAGGAGATAAAATATAAAAATTATTATAAAAAGCAATGACTGAGAAAATTGAAAGAGGAGGGGAAACGTTACCTATAAAAGGACACAACAGTTCTCTCTCATATACAGACTCTGCAGGAGAATGACAACTAGCTGACCAGGTGACTGTCAAAATAAACCACTTGATATTTCCTAAGCATACATGAGACATTACCTAAGCACAAAATTTTAACATTTCTTCTAAAAACATTCTAGATTGCACAGTTGTTGCCTTCAGGTCCTGAATTCCAAATAAAGGTCTTATATTGTCATAAGCTTGCATATACGAGACTTAAAATACATGACGCTCCATTGCTTTTACTCTTCAAAAGCCAAACCAGGATGAAACTCAGTTTCATTTATGTTCTGTAGGTTGTTTTCCTGGGGGTTTTTTTGTGTGCTTTTTAAAAATTTTTTTAATCACCCTCATGATCGCAGCATGCAGGTCGGTAGCATACTGAAATGGTTTACCAAAAACACTGTGGTATGTATCTTGCTATAGTTTGTTTCCTCACCTTTCCATCCTAAAAATAAAAATGTAACAGTAAGATATTTTATTCTGATTGAATTTGTGTTCTTTTCTGTTTTGTTTTTTAATCAAAACATTCTGCAATGCATCTTCGTAATGAGAAAGGAAGAATTCAGAAGTGCACTTTGCCCTACAGATTGTGGAAGTTTGCAACAGCCTTCAACAGCTGCAGGAGTTCATAGAATACCCTAAAAAATGCTGTTGGCTAAGATTTATGATTGGGAAACAAAAGCTGTCAGCTATAATCTTTAGTGCCCAAAACTCAGGCATTAAGTGGAAGCCATTTAGCACCTTAAAGGGCTGAGACCTAATATTTAACTATGAATTTTATGGGAAATTAGCATAGGAGGAGACAACAAGCTGTTGTTCAAGTAATTTATACTAAGGAAAACACTTCAGTATTTATGTTAGATAGTCTCAAAATACTGATACATTCATTATGAAATTAATAACAGAAATCTGTTCCAGATGTTGAGAGCAAATAACCGTATCTGAATAGGGCTGAAATTCCTAGCCAAGTAGAGAGGCCGGAAGGTGTTACTCCCAGATGCTATTGGCAGTTTCCTCACTAGTGGTAAGTACTGCCCTGTACGAAGGGCCAAAAAGAACTAAGTACTGAAGGGAAACATCCAGCAAAGGAAAACGAAGGATGGAGAAAGGATGGACGCCCGCTTGAAACCACCGCCTTGCTCAGTGTTAACTTTAAACATCTGTCTTTGTTAAGCTTAAACAGCTCTGACTGCTCACACACGGGATTATCCTGACAGTGATAAAATCACGGGGTAACACAGATCAGGTAGTGGCCACCTGCATGTGGTTGACACTACGTCTACAACATTTGTTTTGAATTTGCTTAGAAGCTGCTTTCAGATGTCACAAGAAGGACTTCAGAAGACACTCGATTCTTGTGAGAGTCAGATATTGAGAGAAAAAGTGGCAGAAAAGTAGTTTTCCATCACCAAATTATACTCTTCCAAGCACTTTGTCTCCTGTATGCTTATCACTCCTCTTGGGTAAGAAAGCAGTATCTCCTAGTCAGCAATCTCAGAGAAGCCCAGGAAAACCAGAGCATCTTCTCCCTTTGTTTTCAGTGTGACAGTTCTGCATGTACTCTGGTCTGAACTAAGACAGCACAAAGTCAGTTTACAGCAAAATTGGTATTAGCCTCTATCTAGCTTCCCTTTGCAACGTGATTATTATCTAGAATGAGCGTACCCAAGTCCCTTTGTGTTGGTCAAGCCTCTGAACATTTATTTGATCCATTGGTCATGAATGGTATTAGTTAACTCACAACGTTTTTCAGATATCAAAGACTTGAAAGGTAATTAAAGATTTTTAATCAAGACTCACTTAAGATCTCCAGAATTTATTTACAAACAAAAAGACTGAACCTCTGGAAACTCAACAGACTACTGACTGGTGAATATATGCAAAGCATATCCACACGCTCATTTCTTATGCATTATTTTGAAGCTTTCTGAATTGAAGATTACAAATGTGTTGGGTTTGTGTGCGGGGTGGCCACTTTTGGTAGTGTGGGAAAGGGCTACACTGATGGCAAAGCTCCTATGGCTCCAAGGTGGACCCACCTCCAGCCCAGGCTGAGCCAATGAGCAACAGAGAAACGCCTCTGCAAATCAATACATATGAGGGAAGAACTGGTTTTGAAAATAAGGAGGACAGAACTTTGAGGAGAGACCACTGACCTGAACAAAAGACAGACACTGGCCTAAACAAAGAGGAGAGCATCAAGGAAGGGGAGGACAGAGAACCTCAGACACCCAGTTCAACTGCATGGAGTCGGAGAAGGCAAATGAGGTCCCTGCACCTCATGGAAGTTCAGCGTCAGGGCAGGTACCCACGTGTAGGCCATGGAGGACTCCATGCTGGAGCAGAAAAGCTGTGCCTAAGGGCAGCTGTGACTTTGAGTGCTCGTTTGATGAGCAAGGAGAACCCAGAGCTGGTGTGGGGGATCCCCAGAATGGGAGGAGGATGTGCACTGGACCAGAGACCCGTCTGCTGCCCATGGATGTCCCCATGCTGGAGCCAGGAGCTGAGCCCGAACTGGTGCGTGACTCCATGGGAAGCTCGCCTTGGAACACTTTGTTCCTGGACTCTTGCAGCCCGTGGGAGGGGTCTCATGCTGGAAAGAGCAGCACAGACAAACTGAGTGAACCCCCATTCCCTGTCCCCTGTGCTGCTGAGGGGAAGAAGGTAGAGAAATCAGGAGCCAAGCGATTTGAGCCCGGGAAGAAGGGAGGGGTGGGGGGAAGGTGTTGTAAGATGTGGTTGTTACACTTCACTATCCTGCTCTGATGATTGATAATGATTTTTTTTTTTTGCTTCCTCAAGTTAAGTCTGTTTTGCCCGTGACCATAACTGGTGAGTGATCTGTCCCTGTCCTTCATTCCAATCCATGACCCCTTTCACAGAATCACAGAATGTTAGGGATTGGAAGGGACCTTTGTTGTGATTCTCTTCTTATCTTACCGGGTTAGGGGGGGAGTGAGTGCAAGACTGCGTGGTATTACCTGTGGGTGAAACCACCACAACAAATAAAGATTTGCTTTAATAATAATACAAAATGAAATAACTAAAACAAGTCACAAACCCACTCAATAACGAGATGAAATCAAATTATTTCAAAGTGACGATTTGTATAATCAAAATTATCCATACATCTTCATCCAAGAGTTTCTGGCAACATTCCCACGCAGCTATTTTCATAGAAGTTGCCATATACAAACAAACTACTACTAGAAAAATAGGTGAAATTCAGTTCTAAGGTTGGCTAAAGTTTGGCAACTACAGAATTTCAATGCATACACCTCCACAAAAGTACAAGCCCTTTGCAAACGCTGTCTCTTTAAAGAATAAACAAAATTATGTTCAAACATTTTTCAATAGCAGACAGACTTTAGACCTATCAAGGAGTCCTCAGCAATTTATTCTGCACAACTCTCAGGCCCTGAAGTATAAGAAATACGAGTTAATGAGTAACATTTAAAGAAGAAGGGTTTTCACTTTCTATGAATAATTCTGGAAGAGCTTCATGTGCAGCAGTAAACTCCTGGTATGTCCCTGCTATGAGCCCTGTGGAGTGTTAATAATGCTGGCTTTGGGTGACACAAAAAAAGATTCTACTACTTGCAATTTATCAGTTGATGCTTGCAGGGGAGAAAGCTATTCGTGGTGCCTATCTGCTGGCTAGTACAATTTTTTTTGAATGTGCGATTATCTGGAAAGAAAAGATTCATTTCTGTGTATGTATGCACACACATATTCCCCTAAAGACAGATATACATCCTGTAAGTTAGCACAAGTCTTTGGTTTTTAGAAAACCATCAAGTACTGGAGGGGCGGGGAGAAGAGAGCTGGCATACAGACAAACCTGTGTGCAAGCACTGGCCTGTACCGCCTACTCTAGTTCCAGTCACAGCACAAGACCCGGTAGTTTGGACTGCAGAACAGGAAGAGACCAGTCTAAACATCAAAGACTACATCTCATAGTCATAGTACTGGTACCAAACTGTGAGCCACTGGGCCTAGGGAGGCCTGAAAAACACTGAAACCTCAAATTCTTTCTTTTGTACAAATGGGAAAGATAATAAGGGGAAAAGAGAGGAAACCAAACATTCCCAGAGAAAGAAGAATTGTAGGCAAGTACTTCTCACTAAATATTACTACACCAATTCTGAATTCAAATATAAAATCAATTTACTTTGAAAGCAATCTTGTATTAGGATGAACAGTATGATCTACTTCAGCAGTCAGCCAAAACAGGAGAAAATCCATCGTGGATTCCACAACATTCACAGTAATTCAAAATTACTGGTACCAGCACAATCCACATATTTGCATATAAACACAGCACTGATTTCAATTGTTTCTAATCACAGATTGTTCTCCTTCATATCTTAGTTTATTTTTCAGACATGGAAGGGTAGTGCATAATTCACTGCACTTACCCTTGCAGCTCTCTGAAACGAGGGACACATTTAATTTTGTATACATATACTGCCTCACTAAATTGTAGGAGTGCGGGATGTTCGTAGAATTTCTTAGGGTGCAGTTCTACAGCAGTGTGTGTCAACCCAAATCTCTCAGCCCCGTCCCTCCATTGCTCCAGCACGCATGCGACTGATGTGCGACGCTACTGGAAAACCCCTTTTTCTGGCCAGGTTACTTTTTGGACAGATCTGTTTCTTGAATCAGCTCACTACATGGCTGTAAAAACACACAGAGGAGGGTGGAACTGCTTCAGCCCAATCTTAGGGTGCAGTTTAATGAATCTTTAAGTTGATTTAATAAGGTCAAGCCCAATGAACAGTGTTCCAAATTAAGCTGTTACTGCAAGTAACAGTTCTGCCACTCCAAAATTGTCATACAGCTTCTGCCAGCACAAGGAGGTGACTGCATAAGTCACATTGATCCAAATGAAAACTAACCTGGGGGGTGAAAAAAAGGTGTTTTTGAACAGGATCACTTCTACAATCTAGTATTCTGCAGGCCACAGACACGCCTGGGTTGGCATCTGGAAAAGGATGGCCCACAAGCAAGGCTCACTTCACTGGCTCAAACCGCTGGCTTTGGTGTTTGCAGTCTGATTCAGGGCGATCCTCCGCTACTGGTGCAGCAACTGCATCCTTTCCAACTGCACTACTTTCCCCCTCCCTGCTTACTGTCACTATATGCCTCTATTTTTTAATCTGCGCCTCTTCCTCTTCACAAACTTGATTTGCTTCCGCAATTTGAGAGTGCTGCTGACTCAAATAAGCAAAACAACTCTGAATCGTTATTCTCCCTGAACAGCAGTGGCAGCAGCGCTGAGGATGAGTAACTGTTTCTTTCCTTCAGTAGCAGCGTCAACTTAAGAGTACTCAAAATAATCCAGTACAACAGCGTGAGCATGACAAGCTTCCAAAACACAATTCTGACACTCTGTAAAGAGGACTTGCATTTTTTTTTATTTTTAGATAAACTAACTTGCTTTTGACTATGTTAAAATACCTGCTATGCAGGTCAGTTCAGGTTACCAAGCTGACTGGCAATACCCTGCAGAACTAACCTGTCATTACCTATCCCTCCACCTTTTCACTTTCCTGAAATTATTTGCCCGCAGTTTTGTTTTCGAGCAGAAGATTGATAAAGATGATAAAAAGCAGTGGGAAAATGCTCAACAAATCCTCCAAATATGCTGGCAATTAATATGTTTCTCATTTACAAAATTTTGAGGTGATTGGCTGGTTTTAAAATCAGTTTTGTCGGGATGTTGCACAATGCCAGCCTTTTACCCAAAGCGTTGACAGGCGTTAAATCAGATCGTATACAGGAACGTAAACTCATCACAGCCCACATACAGACTGAAGTCAGAGCAACTCTGGAGAGTCTCAAGATGGTGTGAATTAAGGCACAGCTCCACAGCACAATTTCTCAGGAGGCAGAGCCAGTGTAAGAGAGTCCATGAAGATGTCCCTCAAACCCAGCTTTGCTGCCAAATAAAAAGTAGTGGAGAACTCCATCCTCACAGATGTACATGAGTACCAGAAACCAGTTTTAGCATCAGAAATGGCATGGCACACAGAGCAGCAACTCTAGGGTGAGTATCTACATACCAAATCCAACTCAGACCAGAATGCTCCAATTTGCACAAGAACCTAAACTGAGAACAATAGACAAAGATGTCAAAATGAAACAAAATTAAATGTCAGCCTTTTTACTTGGTAATCTGACTGAAGGTGTTTTAACCTTTCAAGGGAAGCAAAGGCTAGGGCTGAAAGAGGGTAACTTTGGAAAATATTACACTCCACCCCCGCTTTCCCAGATGAGGTTTAGAAACACAGCCTTTAACTTGGTTTTCACTCCCAGTTCAAAGAGATTTTCTTAACAACTTACTAGGTTTCTACTGACCTACTTCCAGTCGTACCAATGTGTATATATTCTACAAAAATATAGTTTTAGCACTTGGTGAACCCTCCCATTTCCTAAAGCAAAATTCTCATGATTTTACAGCAGTCTAGACTACCAGTTCCAATCAGAATAAAGCTGAAATCTTATTACCAGATTTCCCAGTTTCCCTTAGGCTGCAGAGTTACGCCTACTTCCATATTCTACATACATTTTCTAAGAAAAACACGTCACTAACAGCTCACAAATGGAATGGCCTAGACCTTCATTTATTAACTTCACACAAGCAAAAATAGTACTTCTTTTCTTGCCACTGGAATTTTACTGGTGATTGCAGAAGTGGGAGCTTTAGAGAAGAGATGGATTAGAAGTTTTTCAGAAATACTGACACATGCCAGCTACATTTACAAAGGATGACTGAATAAGGTATTTAAATAAACATGTATTTTCAGCAAAAAGCTTTAAAGTTGCCTTGCATTTCTTTGTTTTGCTTTGTAAGTGAATGAATAGTAACTCTGCAGCAATTCTGTGCTGAGAAAGAACCACTTGTCAAAAAACAAACACATAGGGTAACCTATTCCACCTCCCCCCAGAATGCTGAATTCTGTTTCTACCATGAAAAGTAAGCATTGAGTTTATTTCCTTCTTATTACCGCAATGGCTTAAGAATTAAACTTCCCTTCACTTATTCTACAATACGTTGTCCCATTGCATGAACAAATAATAATGTTCATGCAATAATTCAATAATTTCTGAATTATTCCTCTTCACTGTTTCATGCAAAGTTTTTAAAGAAAAATTATATCCTTTCTAACTGACCAGGACTGAAGCCCACAGAAAGGCACTGCAGGCAAGTGACAGTTAAGTAACCGAGTATCAGGTTTTACTCTTTTAAATCACAAGAAAAAAACAACTTTTTTATTCCTCAAAATTTAATTTAAAATAACTCTCTACTAAATTATGACTATGGTTTGATTAAATGTCAATCAATAGTTTATTGTGGAGAACCATTACTGATTTTCAAATAGTAACAGAACAACACAATTAAAACACAAAATTATATTAAAGTACCAGGATTTACCCTACTTTGACTACTTTGTTTATCGGAAGGTAGAGTAAAAATTTAAAGGAGAAATATTCAACAGCATTTTCCTTTCATTAAACCGGTAACACAAGCAAAGTCAAGCATTTTACTTTTTTCAAGGAAAAACTTATTTTAACAAACTTCTTTTCACATCCATTTTGCTTCAGCATCTGCACCACCATCAGGATTCTAAGCAGCCAAAATAAATGGAAAAAACAAATTATGTCAGAGAAATACTATAGAAAACATTAACCAAAGACCTTAGTGATCTTTTTTTACATTTTTAGCTACTTCTGAGTGGTTTGGGTTTTTTTTCCATTTTTGCTTTCCCTTTCTGCAGTAGTATATCACATAAGCAATTTTCATCAGTATTATCAAGGAATGCAGCTATTGTTTTCACTTGTTAAAAACCACCACTTTTAAGTTAAAAAATTAGCAGTATTTTCAAATACCATGCACAGCCCTCTACCAGACTGTGGGTTAAGAAAGTATTTAAAGGGTTTTGTGCTTTATTTTAGCTGTTTATCTCCTTTACTGCTGCTATATGAAATTAGTTTTATCATAAATATCAAAATTAACAGTGGCTGGTTTCCAAGAGATCTGTTCCCCATTGCTCTCCTCTGAGAGGGCTGCCAGCTCCCTCCTTTCTGCATCCCTCACTCTCATCCTCTTGCACTACCTGCCCACTCCCCTCTGGGTGCTGTGCCTGGAGAGCTGGAGAGGGGGAAGCACATCCCCTACAACACTTGAAACACTCATGTAGAAATTAGGTGATCAATTAATTTATTCCAGCTAGCACACGAGCTGCTGCCTTTTGAAATGTTTAACAGTGCTGGTCCATTTTCCTTGGCATAAACAGAACTTGGATGTCTCTATTCTTCTCAGCACCAATTAGACAAATCTCGGGTCTCCGAAACAAGTTTTGAACTAATTAACTTCAGGGAAGATCAGTAACAAAGACATCAGACTGGCTGATCGGATAAAAACCTTATTTCATTAGAAAAGCAAGCTAAAAACATTTGTCCAGACAAAGCACTATCACAAAGTAAACTGAAAACCACAAATGTTTTCTTTCAACTTTTGACAGACTAACTCTTGGGGACTTAAAACTACAGTAATAAGATTTTCATAGTAACTACAAGTTTGAAATTGGTCTTTTGATGGTCTCTCATGTTAGATGCAGTGATAAAATAGTTCAAAGATCAGTAAGTTACACAATACTCAAAAAAACATTGTAAACCTGTAGATCTAAAGCTATTCCCTGATGGTCAATCAGGTTATCTACAGAAAGCCATGCAAAAGACAGAGACTACAATTGCAGAGGAAAGGGAATTCTTTAACGACAGTAAGCAAATGCTAACACTATTAAACACTAATATAACTACTTTTTTTTCCCCTAAGCATGTGCATTTTTCAGGTGCTGTAACCAGCAAAGAAGGCAGTGGGTGAAGACTCCAGAAATATTTGATTCATCCAAATTAATTATAAATCTTTCTCCTCTTTCATCTTCAATGTCTGTATCAATTCAAAAAATAATTTGTAAATAGAAAAAACATATTTCTCTTTAATGCTTATGAATGTATTTTGCCAGAACAAAACTTTTTCTCTGCTTCAACAGTTCGGAACGTTTTGATAAATCTCCTGGAGACAGATGTCATAATTTCTACCATAAGCTATTAAAATACAATACTAAAAACCAATATAAGGCCTAAAATTGCTAATGACTACACCAAATAGTGTTTCAGCAAAAAGTGACAGGTTCTGTTCATGGAAGACAACAGAGGGCCATTAAGATTAGGTAGTACTATTGAAGATGTAGAAAGAACTCTGAGCTCATTTGACAGTAACTAAGACATTAAAAAGGCTGACCAGTCTTCACAGTAAATTTAAATGAATTTTTCCCCCACGCTGGCAGCAAAACTGATCCTAACACTGCAGCTCTGACACCTCCATCAGACTAGCATGTATCATCTGTGTCACATAAATAAAACATACATTTAGGATATCCCATGCTATCTAGGTACCACAAAGTTTTCAACCTTCTTTTCTAAGCAGGAACATACTTTGTGCCAATTTTATCTCTGTTTACCTTTAACAGCACTTCATCATGCTTAAGACATCTTTGCAACAGCCAAATTCTGATGTAGCACAGCAGTGGGAATACAGTTCATTAGTTTACTGCAGCTGCAGAGCCAGCAAACACACATTGCTTCAAGTGACACCAATAACAAGCATGTGTTTTAGATTTCTAGGTAACAATTGCGATTAAGAAGATATTGCAGTCTGGAAAAAACTCATACATGAAGAATGTTTAACATAGATTGGGGACTAGACAACAGTTTTGTTTCTTTAACTACCAAAATGGCTATAATATATACCATGAATGAATGATCTTCTAATTATTTTGTCTGTTGTTTTTATTTTTGGTAGCAAGAGATGCACATAGGCATTAAGTAGACAAGATAATATGAATTGATTCAAGTAGACAAGAAAGAAAAGTAACCTCAGATAATGTTGATTTCCCTTCCTATCAATCAACTCCATATTACTGTCTGGAAACCAAGGGATAATTTTTCTTTCACTTCATAGCACTGTTGTGAGATTAACACTTAGTTTACAAATCTCTGAACACAGCTAAGACTCCTGCTGTTTTGCAAACTTATGCCTACAAATGCCTCATAAGGAGGCAGTGATATGTCAAGGATTTTTTGTCCCAACTTTATTTAAAATATTTGAATACACAAGAAATCTCCCACATAATACCATAAAAACACATACAGACAAGCACACCCACCTACATTAAGTGATTTATATGATTAAAGCATGTCACTTCTACAACATAGCATCAGTTCAGCTCTGCTCTGCCACAACCTTCCAGTATGACCCTAAGAAATATTTAACCTTCAACAATATTTAAGTTTCCATTTCAAAGAACCCTCTTTCGGGAGACTGGGGCAAAACCAGAAATTCCTAATTTACTATCTGTTATTCGTTATTTTGTATGCTTTTATCACAACCACTGTTATTCAGTGGTTATTCAGTGGTTGTGATAAACACGTGTAGGTAAGTAAACAACCCTATACTTCTCAAATCTCTAGTCAGTCTCCTCAATCCTAATGCTAAAACGGTGTTTGGTAAGCGATTACACATCTTTTTTTTCCCCCTTAAAAAAACTAAGTAACCAAAAAACCCCAACAAAACACAAACCAACCAACCAAACAACCCCCCCAACCAACAAACAACAAAAAACCCCCCAAAACCCAAATCACCAAACAAACAGACAAAAACTTGAAGCCATTACTTTGTTCAGTCCAAAGAAAGGACTTACTCTGGAGTTAATCAAGCTTGTTTGGTAGAGGAGTGTATTGCCCAACGGCCACCTTTCTTATTTATTGAAGCTGCAAGACTATAACTGAAGGAAAATATTGCAGGAAAGGAATATTCTATGCCATGTTTTGAAACAGTTAAGCCTGAAGACTTTCATGCAAGCCTCCCACCTATTACAAAGTTTCTATGTGATGCCCATTAAACAGGCTAAAATAAGGTTTTCACAGAAAACATTTGTCATTTTCTGGGTTCTTAAGCAGAGACGACGAGGTCTGGTTTACAGAAGAGCTCAGCACTCAGAAATGTAACTGAAATAAAAGGAACTTGTGTTCTGAACACGTAAAGTGCAACAGAATGCACAGTCACTTCAGAAGTCACATTTTAGAAATGCCAAATGAAGCCAGCTTGTCTTTCTTGTGTTTGGGTTTGTTGTTTTTTTTTCCTTTCAGCAGCTCTTCAGTTCCCCATCTTTTAAACTGTAATTAACATAATGTCCTCACCTCACAAAAAAACATTAGCACAAGAATAAAATTAATAATTATTTGAGGTTTATAATAAAATAAATAAGGGCATAAGGACTTCTGAACTAGTCTGTCCGTTTTGGTGGTCAATCGTCAGAAGTTATCATTCCTTATTCAGCAACCTCTGTTTTTCCCCCCCTTTCAAATTGAGGCTTCTTTTGTTTCACAATATATTTATCTTCTTGTTGCCAGGAAACCATTAGAATAATATTGTACACGTGAAATTGCCATTAATTACTGATGCACTTGTAACAAAAGAAAATTATCAGATACAAAAATAAAGGGTCTCATCATCAATCAGTTTGAAATTAAGTAACATCTGGGTGAAGTGGGTGAGCCTACACGGTCTACTTCTCTAAGGATTGACAAAATTGGGACATTTACAAAGCAAATAGCTAATATTCCATTGGAAAAAAAAAATCAGAACAAGATTTCTTCTTCTCTTGACTAGTGGCCTGTCCTAGTTAATGAAAAACTTGATTGTTACAAGAGTCAAACTAATTAAAATGATTAAACTATGAGCAAAATCAAATTAGGAATTTGGCTTTAGGCTTATGTGTCCATCAACAGTTCAAGAACATTGCAAACTGCAGTCTGCAGTTAAATACAATTAATGTAAGTTTTAAAATTGTTAGAATAATTAACTGTGTATCATTTCTGTAACCTCGGTATATGACCTCCACAAAACTACTTATAATCCTTAAATGTAAGCATGTAAGTACATGCAAGTCAGAGGTCCAAGCCATGAAAATGCCCATGCCATCTAAATCTTGCCAGTAAATAGTATTTATTAATTAATACAATCCAACATACTTAATATGTATACCTTTTCCCCCCAAACATACAAATTCTAGTGTATGAAACAATATAAAGTAGATTTTCTTCTACCAGATGATACTCTAATTTATACTTTTTTCTAGTTTCCTTCAAAATAACTACCTAAGCATAGCCAGGTCAGATCAAAGGTCCATCTAACTACACAGTCTCAGAGAGTGGCTATTAACTTCTGCAGAAGTATCAGGGTGAGTAAAGAGCAACTTTTTTTTCTTCTCAAATACCTGCAGCCTACTCCAAAACATTTAAGTGGCAAAAAAGCAACCTTTCTCCATTTTAACATTCTGTAACATATGCCTAAAAACCACCTGTGCCTAATATGATAAACTATTAGCATTAACTATTTCTAGTGATAGGAGGATAATCTTCCAAAGATAAAGACACAACAGGCTGAACTACAAAGAAACCAAGGTCCAATAACCAGAGGAACCTGCAGAAAGACAATGGGAATGAGAGGGAGTGTTTGTTTCACTCTGGCACAAATGCATATCAGATAACTAAGAAATGCCAGGGGACAAGATAAGGAAGACTTTAAGGCACACTAGGAGTGTTAACTTTTCCAGAGGATCACAAGCTAGGCTTTAGGGTAGGGTGGCAGGGGGAGAATCGGGGAGAGGGTGGAAGGGTGGGTGTGAGTATGGAAATCAAAAGAAAATCTCGCAGAAAATGCCTTGCCAGACCACCACCGTGGAAAAAGCAACAAGACTACTGGATTGATTGAAAAGCAAAAGGAAAAATCACTCCATATAGAAACAAACAAACAAAAAAAACCCTCAGAAAAGAGAATACTAACCCAAGCTATGATAAAGGAGAACTACATCGCCCTCTATAAATTCTAACCTATAAACCTCTTAATTTCACAAAGACAGGTTTTTACACTGCCTTCGACCTTTGTTAAAAATCTCTGTGCTGAAACTAATTTATCACTCGTTTTCCTTTGGAAGGTTTCAGAAACTTTTTTTTTTTTTTTGTACTTTTGTATCTTTAGTGTTTGACTAAACACACTTCACAGATTTTATGAATTAGTGTTGCTTACACTGATACCTGTAGGTAAAATAAAACATGGCACTATAAATGTTTTCTGTTTCTCTAGACTTGTCATAACTTTACCAAACTCTACACTTGTTGGTACAAAGGTTTATCTCAACTCATCATTGAGCACTATTTCTTTTACTTCAAAAAAAATCTAGGAGGTGAGATGCAGATAGGGACTTTTGCACTGTTTCAGCAAAACTGTCTCAAAAGATAACATCTGCAAACTTCCACATTCAAACCGACTCTGGAGTTCCTTCAATGCTCTAGGGCAAGACTGCCACAGAAAGAGGTTGATTTTTCCCCTACGCCAGCACAAGTGTTAGTGAGCTCTCGTGATAAATCAGGTAAGAAAATGATTCAGGCTAAAACTAACACAGGTTTGAGGGATTTTTTTCTCCTAAGGTTAAACCTAGATCTGTTCACCCATCCATTTTGGCATGCAGCAAAACAAAATGCTTATAGAGAGGGTACAGAACAGAGGCTGGGACACAAAGCACAGAGAGACACCTCTTTCCATGGCAGTTCTGGCTTTGCCTACAAAGGCTGTTTAAGTCAGTCTCTGAGACACTCTATGCACTTTGGATTGATGGGGCTTTTTTAGCGTATCTGACAATTAAGTACACTACTATTAATCTTACTCACAACTATGACCAGGTTATATAAAAATAACATTAAAATATTCTCTTGGGACAAAAGTTAGTTACATCTGAGATTTAATAGTTCAGTGACAACATACCAGTCTGAAGTTTGACAAGGCAGTACAATACAGTCAATTTTGAAAAAAATTCAGTAGTCATCAAGAAGCTTTGTAACTTCTCGATGCTGAGTTTCTAAAACTTCTAAAAGCAGATGATGAGTTTCTAAAACTTCTTTCAACCTTCAACTATCTTACAGGAAGAAATATAATATTGCTAGTATATCTGTTCTCAACTTGTATTTAGTTGCTGGCTTGATTTTGGAACTGAAGATGAGCCTACCTGGGTGACTTAGAATTGTTTCTTGTTTTCCACTTCTATTGCTTAGCTAAATAAAAGTTAATACCTCCCCCCACAAGCCTTACTAAATTGACAAGCATTTGAGTTACAGCCCTGAAACCAATCACTATA
Source organism: Antrostomus carolinensis (assembly GCF_000700745.2). NCBI lineage: Eukaryota > Metazoa > Chordata > Aves > Caprimulgiformes > Caprimulgidae > Antrostomus > Antrostomus carolinensis. The sequence continues at coordinate 3,058 of NW_010299035.1, read as the reverse complement.
TAACTTGAACAGATGCACTGTAAAAATGAAAAGTAGCAAAAAACCCAACCAAACAAACAAAAACAACTAAAAACCCCCCATGCAGACAAAGTACAGTAAGCCTCAACTCTGCTACATGCTAGTTGCCTAGTTTGGTTACACTTGAATGGATCTATTCAATGGACACTTGTTCCTAGCCATCCCACACCACAGTTAAAAATCATTTCTTCAATAATCAAAATTATACATCACATACTGTCCCACTCCAAGACAACACTGACCTAACACTGTAATCTAACACACCAGAAACCACCTTTGACTCCATTAAGCACCTGAACTGGTGTTTCATTTATCATGCATATGCAATTCAGAGGCTTTTCCTTTCTATGTCACTCAGAGAGTACATGTTGATTTTAAAATTCTCAATACTTGTATTTTCAGGACAGTGTTAATGTTATCATACAGATATATCAAAACACTGCAAATGAATCTGGCCTACACTTTATTACCCACAACCCCAAGCAGAAGGAGGGAAAGGATAGAGAAACATTCTTTTTGAAAGTCCTTGGCACAAAAGCTGCTGCTCAGGCTCTCTGGGACAGGTGCCCAGAACGTCTCAAGTTCCAATAATAAGAAAAGCCTTCATTATGAGAAGAGGTCTGGACACAAAAATACAGATGTGATATCAGAAAAGTTGCTAATAAGGACACAAATTTGTAACCAATTATTAAGTTGACTATGACTTCAATAAGCTAAAAGAAGAAAAATTCACAAGGACTCACCGAAAGCCTGGTGGCCAAAACACCAAGTTACACACATCTTTTTTGTAAGAGACACACAGAGCATCTTTAGATCATATGTGGCCAAGAAGGTAAAAACCCACAGTTTCAAGGATTGTTTAATGCCTGAATTTGTACATTCTGCTAAAGCTGGCTTTTATCATTAAGTCATTTTTAAAGTTGTGAAAATTTATCTTTTAATTGAACAAAACCTTTTCAAGCACTTCCATCCCAAGCACTGCATCATCGTAATATTCCACATGCCAAAGAGAATGTGCTTTTGTAAATCAACGTGATATCAAGAAGCATGGATTTCATAAATGGAGATTATATATATATTTCCCTAGACAAAAACATAAAGAAGAAAATACTTGTATACAGTACTTCTGTTTTTCTTTATATTTTAGTAAAGGTAGTACTTGACTCAAAAAAAATTCCTCAAACTCAGATTAGGCAGTACCAACAAGAAAAATCTTCCTCTGTTGTTTCAGTGATGGAAGGTCCACTAGCAAAGTATTTGTTCCCATTTAAAGTCAGTATACAGTCTTGAGGTCATCTGAATTCCTTAACAGTAGCTCATTATAAAATGACAGAAAAAAATCTGGTCTGAGCCTGAAAATTATGTCCAACATACACATGTGAATTCAGCAAAACATATATGCATGACTTTGAAATTCTATTATTCCTATTATCGAGGAATGGCACAGCTCACCACTGCAAGCTCTCCAACTAAGACAAAATAAAATACCCATTTTGAAAAGCACCTCAAAACCGCACTCCACCCCATTCCACACAGACTTTGATTCAAGGTCTCTGTCCGAACAATCAAAACTCTGGGATCTTCTCCTGTAACTAGCAATGTTCCACTGGAGTTTTGAAAATACTAGGCTGGACTTGTCCATTCAAAAATTTTCAAAACTAACTGGACAACAAGGCTCATTTTCAAAGAAAAAACTGACATGTGCCTTGCTGTTTTGAAAGCAAAGCACAAAGCTTCTTCTCTTCACATTTCTAGGTAAGACATTTCTCAACGTAGGCAAGATCGTGATTTTTACTTTTCAGTCTTTGTAGGGCCACTGTTGTGATGGGAAACAGGTCATCAAATGAGAGAATATTTCTGATCCCTAAAAAATTATTACTAAATCTCCACCCTGGGCATAGGACCAAATCCCAGGTTACAACAACTTTCTGGTCCAAAGACCATGGCATTACCAAACGAGCCGTGCCAATATTTGATCAATGCTCAACTTTATTTTCTATTTTCAGCACAGAGTTAAGAAATAATACTACTGTACCACAGCAGCATTTCATGTTTCCAGTGGAAAAAGGGATAAAAACCAAAAAAACAGAGATAAGCCTCACAGTCCCCCAGTAAACTGTCAAACAAGCAGAGAAGATGCTTTTATAACAGTTCCCTTTGCTTATGAAAATTTAGAAACTTTGCCAAGTACCAGTTATACAGAATAGGAAAGAAACAATATGAACTATACCAAATTGCAAAATCTGAGGCAGGTTTTACATACAAAACAATTTCAAAATTTCTTCTACAAACTCCAGAAATCAATCTTTGCTGTTTGTCAACAGCGCTGTCTTTTCAGCTAAGAATACCCTTAACTAGATCTACTTGTTTCACCCACCCAACTGTGCTTGCTCAAAGTGCTGGAGCACACAAACACCTAGTTTACCAACAAAAATTTTCGGCATCATATCCTGCAATTGTGACTTATGACCCTGCTTCAAACCTCCCCCCAACACCGTAGATGCATTTCACATATAAATTAGCAGTTTAACGTATCAACTCTGACTGTGAGAGAACTTGCAAGAGCACAGTCACAAAATACAAAAATGACTCCCCCTTTTTTAAGGAAAAGCAAGGAAGTGGTACTCCCATACTGGTCTGCAGGCAAGAAGGACACATTTCAACTATGACAAGGGAACTCTGGCAGTTCTCCTCTCCCATAATGAAATGTTTACCTTAAGAAGCAAAAGTTGCAGGGAAGGGGATCGTGGTCAGGATTGCTCACCTTTAACCGTTTAACCACCTCATCGTTGGTAATTTTGTCCGTAATCTCCTTCACGCCAGGAGGATAGTAGATGATTTTTCCATCGGCAGCAGGTTTTGGTTGGGTAGCAGGGAAGTCCATCCTGGTGCTGCTGGTTATAAACTTTCCTTCTCCACAGTCCTCTACCGGCCTCTATCGGTCAGAAAACAAAAGTTCAGCAGAATGGAAACGACTTTCTAACCCTCTTTTTCCATTTCTCACCCTCAATTCGCAGAAGGCCCCGGCTATCACCCCGCC
>NW_010299034.1:0-35858 GCF_000700745.2 Antrostomus carolinensis | reverse complement strand
AAATAAAATAAAATAAAATAAAATAAATCAACGCAGAGTTAATAGAGACTGCAAATGAACCACACTTTCTTTGTCTAAATGAACTCAGTTTAATGACTTAATCTGCAACAAGTTTAAATATTTCAGAACAGGAAGTAGCTCTAATGTGAACCAAGGCTATACGCCAGACACTATGAGAGAATGGATAACCCTGGAAACTGCAGCACTCCAAGCTGAAATGGCTTTGTAATCATCTTTGGCATTTACATTTTAGGGGATGTCTTTAATGTGGCCCTCCTTAGCATGTTTATGAGAGTCATGGTCTATGCTCATAGAGCTATGTGGACTGTTAGGCCATATGCTGAAGAATTTTGCAAAATCTGAGGGGAAGATGGCACATTTTTGACTGTCTGGTGAAGCATAAATATGAAGTGGTATGAGGGAAATAGTCTCTTAATGAATGTGTATAATTTTTACTAACAATTATTAGAATGCTGTGCTACTATTAAGTATTGTCTCATTGCTAGTACTTACATATAAACAGAATTTGAAGGGTTAGCTTTTATTATATTACCAAAGAGAAAAGCTGCACACAGGGATCTTCTCCAAAGCAGTTTGACTTAATAATCATTAAAGCTATAATTACACTGACTCATTTAAATTGTACATAGTTAGACTATTAGCTTCTAAAACTCTTTTGGCTGGTTTGTTATGTCTTGTTAAAAAAAAAAAAAATGAGAAAAGGGAAACTTTTTTTTCCCCCTTAGTCAATGGAAAAGAAAAAAAAAAACCCAATCAATAGACTGAAGGCTTATCTCAAGGGAAACACTTAAATATCAAAAGGGGAAAGTATGATTTCATTTTTTCCTACAAAATATCAGCCTAAAAGTCTTAGAGTGAAGCCCTGTGGTACATTGTATGTCATAGATAACAATTCATTTCAATTAGATATCTATCTCTCAATTCCTATTTACAAAACTTGATGGTAAAATGACTGTTTATTGCAGTAATGAAAAACTGTGCCCTATATGGTTTGAAATTAAAGTATTTTTAATGGAAATTATGAGCATATTCCTAAGTTTTCATGTAACTCTTGTAAAAATAGTTTTTTATCTGTAGGATCATAGTTCTGTGTATGTGTGTGTGCAAGCATGATCTGAACTAACCACTGAACCGGGTCAGTACAGTCACATATCCTAGATGATTCCAAATTGTTCAGCTGTGTTACTGACTTTAGGACTCTTATACAGTAGTTGAAAATCTGCAAGTAAATCTGCTTAAAGATATGACATCACAAGATCACTATCATTTGTGGACACCAGCAACACCAAGCAAGATTTCTTTCAAAGGTTAACCACAAATTGTTATGAAAACACTGTTTTCTCATTGATGTCATGTTAAATGCTCTTTTGCTAAAAAGTACAGACCAAATCTCAGTTGAACAACAGCTTTGGTCTGAGACCTGTTTTTGTCCAAGCAAGTTTATCAAGTCAAGAAAATTATTTACTCAAATTCTGCTAGAAAACCCAGAAACAACAATAAAACATTTTTATCCTTAAATACAAAAATTGTTGTAAGTGAGACATATATTAGACAGCTTCCTGACCAACTGTCTGTGATGATCTTGGATCTAAAGAAAGCCTTTAGAGGAATAGCAGTAGTATCTTATTTCTGTGATGGAAAAGGCTCATAATATGAGAGAGACAACTACATGTGGCCTTTTCTTTTGAACTAATTTTAATGTATCCTCCAAGAAATAAAAAGAAAAAGTTATGCAATAATTTGAAAATCCAGAAAGTAAATTTGCACCATGATTTCTAGAATTATGGTGATAGCATTTCAATTTGATAAGGTTTTAATTTTTTGGTCATATTTATTTAAAAAAAAAAAAAAAAGGCGTAATACAGAGTAGTAATATTGCGGCAAATATATGTGTTTACTTTACATATTACATATATCAATGAAGATCACAACTGAGATAAAAGAAGATCTAGAAAAATATTTCAGTCTTCATAATCATTTTGATTCCTGTTTCTTTCCACTGACAATTCCTTCAGTAATTATTATTTTATCTCAATTTTACTAGAAACTAAAATAACATACACAGATTACATTATTTCTATCTTTTCCCCTGTGCTTCTAGCTCTAGCACATTTCACAGAGAGAAACACTGAGAGGTATTATTAAGAGACACTTTAGTATGAGTGTTCCATGTAATCTGTGAAACTTTTGTTTGTATGTTTTTATTTCAAAATAATCCTATTTCATTGTGCATTTCATTTACTATAGCCTTTTAGTCAGCTTTTTCTAAACAGCAGATAACTACAAACTACTATAATTCTATTAAAATCAGTAGAGATACTCCTAACATATTTTTTGAGATCAAATCTAATTGCCATTGATGTTAAGAGTAACACCTTGCATTTGTATATTGCTCTTTACTTGCAGATTTCAAAGTGCTTCCAAATATGATAATTATCTTCATAATCCCTATTTGGTAAAAAAAAGTAATTGAAACACAGGAGCTAAAGTGAATTATTCAGCATCTTTTAAGTCTTGTACATGTATTTTTCAGACCACATTGCCTAATTAAAACCTTTTCACGGGCACGTTGGGCCCCTGATAAATCAAACACACATTTAATATATTATCTTTCGTCAAGTATTTTGAAACCCTTTCTTATCTAAGACAGAGATTGGGATATTTTGGAGGGAGTGTTTGTGTTTTATGATTATATTTATTATTAGTAGTAGTTATGATAACTGATTATAGTTTTGATACTTTATTTTTTTAATATTATATTGAGAATGCTTTCATCTATTTAGCTTAATTAGTTAAAGCCAAAATACAGGAGTAGATAAAGTCTATAAATTTAATTTTTAAAAATCTAGTTATGAATGCACCAAATAAAATTGAGGATGAAGCTCGGTTGAGCTAATGGTGACATTTAATATTTTTCTTCAGAGATTTGAATTTTGAAATTATCATTATTGATAATATTTTCTTTTAAGGTATCTAACTACTATTTTTTATAAATTCTGAGGAATTTGAAATTCAACTAAAATCTTGAAAGTTCAATGAAAGGTGAGGAAAAACTATTCATATTAATATGGTTTTGTATAACATCGGAACCATTTCTATCTTAGAGAACAGAGGAAGTCATAAAAATAGTATAGGAATAGAACAGAAACATTCACTTATTCCCTTTCATGGCTAAAGAAAAAATGTGCCACAGATGGAAGTGGAAGGACTTAAGGTCGCCTAAAGAATCACCATCAAAGGTATCAGAGAAAGGTAATTTTAATATGAATTTGCAGAGAAACATGACTTAACAATTTGATGGCAAGGTTCACTCTATTACTTATTACACAGAAAAAGCATACAAAAGAGGAATGTATGATTATGTGTTTTGTATGACTTTGGAGTAACAGAAACCTAAGGTTAAATAGCAGCAATTTGAGGTTCATTAATACTATTATAACTAATCATATGATTGAATTATATGATTGTGATAGTTTCACTGGGCTAGCCTTTGGCTAGCAGCCAACACAGTTTCTTAAATTAAATCACACACAAACACAGATAGATAGATATAATACATATATAAAGAGATGGGTATTAAAAATTCCCCTTGAGTTCAGTGAAACACTCACTTAAAATGTTTTTTCACTCTTCAGTGGGTGAAGGGTTGAGTTTCAAGTGGAGAATTATCCAGGTCCCATCATTGGCAACAATCCTTCAAGTTTCAAAAACTTGAGTTTGCAAACTCTGAGAGGCATCACAGTCAGGGTCGCAGCCACTGCAGTCCAGGAAAGCTCAAAGGGCCTCACTTGGAACCACTATTTATAGGATTGTGAGATTATTTGCTTTATTCATTACCCTGTCTTTTGTTTTGGCCACAAATTGGATTAGGTAATTCTGGTACCCCGATAACTGTACAATTCCAGTATTTTCCAAATTATACAGTTCTGGTACCTACCAGGTCAGGCTACAAACCAAGCAGTAGTTTTGGGTACAGTTAGGGAGTACCTGATTGTCCCAACTCAATACACCTGTAACCAAAGCAGGAGCACAATATTGGCTTGTCCTGTGATTGCAAAGTGTCCCAGGAGAAGGGCTGCACCACCACAAAATGTCCTTCCATATTCTGGAATAACAAAGAAAATATTGTTTCACATTATGAATAGTTAGCATGTGTAACTCATTTGTATATCGTATAACTGAAGAATATAACTTATCTGGATTCTAAAAAGGAATAAAAGTTTATATATAGATAATAATAATCAGAACTAGGAATCATTCAAACAACAATCAAGAGTATTAGAAAGGACAAATAGAAGCCAAATAAGATTACTTGAGATTGCAAAGAAATTTTACTTAGGTGAAGAATGCATTTGATAATTCATTGTGCCCTTTTCTTCCCAGCATGTTATGACGACCATCTTACAGGTGTCTGGAAAAAAACAAATACAGACATTCATCCTACTAATAAACCTTCTCCAGACTAACAGGTAAAAGCAAGTTCTGATCACAGGAGCTGTCAAAATGGAGTTTCCTTGAAGGCTAAACAAGTTGTGCAGAGCATTCTTGAATCCTCAGAGTAAATCTCTTTGGAGATTTTCCCCAGTAAATTTTGCACGCACTGTATGCCAGGTCTATGTAGGTACGTAGGTAACCTGTCTCTTCAAGCACTTAGATTCATGATTTTTGTACAAATAACATTTTTCAAAGTTACCATTCCATTTGTGTCAGTCAGCTACAGTGCTAAATCTGCATGACATACATTTTTTTTCTCAACAAAGAAGAGTCTTTAAGGTCTGTACCTTGTCTCTGAAATCTTCCTCAAGACTCTGATGTAACTCAGCCATATCCACATTAAAATCTACTTACTCCCAAAAGGAATGTAAACACTGGTTTCACAGTAAATATACTACCCTTGCAGAAAACTTTAGAAACAGTCCCTAAATTCAAGTTTCTGCATTGTTATCTCCGTCTTGTATTTGAACTAGCTCCAGAAATTTCATTAATCTGGTCTTACTAGAAAGTCAATAGAGGTGACTTGCAATTCCAATCTTTCCACCCGCTTTAGTTTACCTTTTTAGACAAGCTAATGTCAGGTAATTTCCTCACCCAGACTGCTCAGAGAGCTTTAATAATTAATTTAATTTAATTGGAGCACATGCTACTACAGAAGCATCAGACTGTTCCAATAAGAGCAATGTTCTCAACACACCAGAAAAATGCAGTGATTGCAGAGAGAGGGCCTGTTCTTTCCCCATTTGTCTTACTTCCTTGCTCTAATATTGGCTTGTCAGTATCTCCAGCATAATTCCCAGGCAATCCAGGTTTGTCAAGCAACTTACTTGCATCTGAGACCACAACACTATGAGCCAGGTGCAACTCACTTTACATCACTGTAATTTTGCTCTTTACATACAATTTTGAGAAGGCAGCATTAGTGCCTGAAATCTGCTTGAACCAAGTCACATGGAGCATGCAAATGATTCCCCAGAAAAAAAGTCTCCGTAGGTCATCTGATCAACATTTTGCCTAAGGTAAAATAACTCAGGATTTTCCTACAGTTGCTTGTAGATATCGCTAACAAATCCCTAAAATGCAGTGTGTTGCCAGCTTGTAGAAGGATTTGACTCTCTAATGAGTGTGATAGGTTCATTTTATCATTGCACTTACAGATATTGTACCCAAATTGCTGCTATAAAGAAGGTGTTATGCAAACAGAAATTATTTTTCTCCCACTCAAGAAAGCAATAACACACTTCAGTAGGCAAATTGAAACATGAATATAAAGATCTCATGGTTCAATGAAGGTACCTGAACTTTGATCTCTTGGATTGTATACGTAGATATACACTTTCCTTATATATATTTTTTTTTTTTTTCATACATAGTATCTCTAAATTTTTAATCATCATACAGCATTAGCTGGTAAACAATGTAATAATCTTGACTTGGATATTAATTGACTAGACATGTTTTACAAATTTGGTCATTTACTCAACATAAATTTTGGTTTCTATATTTTCTAAAAAAGCTTTGATGAAATACACAAAATTTTGAATGTATTGGGAAGTTCAAATATTTCTCGTAGCCTCTCAAAAGTCCTTAAGCATTGAGATATATTTCCTAACAAATTACAATGGTAATTATGTACCCTGGACCTTTCAAACTTGAGGTGATTGAAAACCAAAGGGTCTGAGTGTCAGGATCCTCAGTACCTTAATGGCCCTAACCAGCCTCACGTGGGACTTCCTCCTTCTTTTCATGGGGCCCCATTTAAGGTCAGCTTGGGCATTTAGTACAGGCTTGGGTTATGTTGTAGTTGTGGTGGTCTGCAGTCTTTTTTTCTGAATAGACCTGGATTCTATATGGACAGAAGTCCTGTCTCCTTTTACTTCATTTTACACCTTCCTCCTTGTACAAAACAGACTTTGAACCTGTTTTTTTGTTTGGTTTTTGTTTTGTTTTATTTTGTTTTGGGTTTTTTTTACCTTTGCTTTGTCTTGTGCTGTTCATGTACACCTTTGCCAGCCCCTAGTTCTGCCTGCTGTTGTTAGGGTCCTGCTCAGCTCCTGGCTTGTTCCCCTCACAGGGTAGTTTGGCTGCTCCCTGATGCTCAGACACAAGTGATTTATGCATGGTATATAGTCAGAGTCCATATCCCTGTCTAAATTACACTGTTGATTAATTTAGTATGTCAGTGTGAAATAAGAACACTTTTCACGTGGGTCAATCAATTTATTTGATTGCCATTCATGCTAACACTGGAAGGCCAATGGCATGGCTTACCCTCTTGTAAACAAATTGCAGAGTTCTTCTTTTGAATAATTTATTAACCTAGTAACATTTCTACTTCAAGAGTCCTCAAGAACCATAGCTGTCTAGTTAAGAATAACATTATTATCCTAAAACTAACTTCTGAGATTTCAGTGGTATCAAAAGTTAAATGTATCATGCAAAAAGATTTTGTGAACTTATATTTTCTCTTGATGATACAAAGGAAAGCAGCAAGATACTTTTCCATTTGTTCTGTGTTAAAAAGCAGAATTGCATGGGATGTGTACTGAAGAAATAATAAGGCCTTGTGAGACCTATGAGACCTGCAAGTATTCAACCTTTTTATTATAAACTTGATTAGATTTGACATACAGTTAACTGGCAATATGGAGAGGCTACATGCAATGCTGCTTCTGCCATTCAAGCAGTATGCTGTGTACCTTTTCCCACTTTCTCCTAGTCCATCAAAATGCACTAATGAGGTACCTTCCTGTTCCCTACTTCCTAGTGCAGGATATATCTCGCAATAGGGAACTTATTAAAGAAAATGAGATACCTCTTTTAATTCTTCAAAAGAGAATGGTAATAGTTTCAGGAAGTCAAAACCTCATTATGAGTGGAGTGAATATTTCTTTTAATGAAAACTCCTATATTATTTTGGCAGGATGGTAGCAAAAATAAAAAATGGACTTTCATAAGTACTTTTTTTTTGCCATTGTTTTGATTTGTGGAGCCACTGCTGCCTCTGAAAGTGAGAATAAAAGTTTCTTGCCATTTACAGAGCAGCTATCTGCCTCCTCACAGAAAGTCTTCTTCAGAGTGGTTAAAAAAGAGACAAATGAGCTTGTGAGACACTTTGTCCCACAGCAGTTGTCAAACTTGAGATATGGAAGACAGCTCAGAAGTGACTCTTCTAGTCTGAGAAATCATAGGTGTCACAGTTAAGGCCTTTCTTTGAGAGTAAAGAGTCTTTCTGGACTAGGTCATCTAAAGAATAGAGGATAGACATTGGAACCACTTCACAGACTGTTACAACTAGCAGCTGTTACCCTGTTCCCCACTTTTCTTCCCTGTAATTTATGTAAGAATGATGCCACAGGTTTCAAGCCACAGGCTTCAAGCCACAGGCCTCTGATGAGTGGTGTTACTACTGCTCTGGTCCCCTTGTCCTTCCTATTCACTTGATGAAGAGCTGTCAGAAAACTGGATTCCCTGTTCTTTTCTTTGTCCATGGTGATGGTTCCTTTTGTTATATGAAATGTGGGAATTCCTTGAACATGAAACAGATGTGCTTCATGGGATGTGATTTATCTTAGTCACCTTTCATGCAATAAGTCTCTTCTGAAAGCAAGTTGATCATCCTGTTCACTTTTCCCTAATTCCTTTTTGCATCTTCTTCTATTAGCTGGAAAAGGCATTGTGTGATGAACTACCTGTTTTTGAGATACCTGAGATGTTTTTGCAGACTAAGTGTGGGAGAAGTAACTGATCTACATACTCCAGTACTTTAAATGAAAATCTGTTGTTGTAAGATTACTAAATTGAAATGTTTCTTTTACATAGATTTACAGAGTTAAAATATAGCTCTATGAAAAAAAAGGAAAAATAAAAGGTTAAAAGTATGCCTTCATTAGTAACCTCTGAAATAATGTATTAGTTTGAAATTACCCTTTTTTAATGCTTTCTTTGATATCTTATAATGGAGCTACTGAATTAACCCCTGGCTCTCAAAATTTTAATTGTTCCATTAATTCAGTGAAGATACCTGACAGATATTAGCTGATGGAGGAAAAGATGAAGAGAAGTCACTAATATAAGGAAATGAAGACATTTCTTCTGCTCCATTGATTCCTGGCAATAATGCACCACTGCTATGAACATTAAATAAAAGTAGCATACAGAACATTACCCACTATATTGGTATTGTTTTTAAAGTGTTTCATCACCACACTGAGAAGAAAGCACTTGACATTGCTCCTTACAGCAGAAATTATATGCAGAGTACCTCAAGTTCAAGGCCCAAAGTTTCTCATTTTTCTAGCCTAGATTTAGTGGAGTTTCTGCTGTCTTTTAATTATGTACTTCAAAATCCTTAGTCCCTGACTCTGGAATCCAGGAATTATGAGCTACTGAAACTTTTCCTATTCCAAATAATTAGTATGATAATAAACAGTTATCTTCTGCTTATATCATACTTAAAAGAGGTTTATCAATTAGTTTCATGGATATTCATGAAAGGGGAAGAAAATTAGCAGTCCAGAATCTCTAGTGTATTCCAGGTTCTTTAGGAATATGTAATGTTCAGTCTCCAAAAAAATACTTTGCTCACTATTCCATCTATATTCCCAAACACATTATCCCTAGCCTAATTCTGTTATAATTTTGGGCTTTCACCTAACATAAGGTCTTTAACCCCTTCAGATATTTGCTTTACAATGAGTCCTATATTTGTTTGGTGGTCCTGGCCTGAACAGCTGAATTCCAGTGCTTATCTCCCTTTTAAACCAATCCTACGTCTTCCTACTAGTCTCCTAATTTGTTTTTTTTCCCTTTCAAACTATACATTCCAATTTCTTCTCTTTTTTTGATAGCTTTGCTCTCTGTTTATAAGACCAAACAGTAACAGCAACACGACAGAGATAATTTCTCATTCCATCTATCATATTTTGTATCCAGAAGAACAGTGGACACAAAAATTGAAGAGAAAATTTTCTAAACTGGAGGGGAGATAATTTTTTTTGGCAAATGAATTGTCAGGTACTTTAGGGACCAGGCAGGTCTCTACTTAACATTTGCAAGTTCAGATTTCGCAAAGGAGTATAACTTAACAAGATTCTTGCAGATTTTCACTGAAATGGCATATATCAGTCACCACATAGTTTACTGAATAAATTAAGACTCTAATCCAAAGCAGTGAGGTGAGATCAGATTTCACAGAGGAACAAATAATTTGTTATTTTTAATGAGAATCAAGCAAAATATTGCCCTGATTTCTCATTGTTGGAAGCAAATAGCTCAGGATTCAGTGAGTTTATTATTCAGGGACATTAAGAAGAAAAAATCGCCAAAGGGGCAACAAAAAGTGAACTGTAAGTTTATACCAGACTTTTATCTTGGAGCATTTCAGCCAAAGTTATTGTATTTTATCAATATAAAAACAACTAAAATAAAACTTGCTATGAGATTTGTCCCTTTACTATGCATAGAATCTCTTAATAGAATACTATAAACCTGTGCAATAAAGAATAAATTTTGCAAGTGTTGTATTTTAATTATTATCAGACTTTGCTGTAAATGAGTAAAAATATTTCACATCTTTAACAGAGGGACAAAAAATGTTTCTGCATCAACAAAACTTAAAGATCCAAGAGAAGTTTTGAATATAGAAGCTTCTTGTACGATAACCAAATTCCTTCTGAAATGTCACAGGAAAGTAGGTGATTGTGAAATGATCTCAAATGACTTCTGTTTTACATTCGGAGCACAGTCCTGTTCAGCTTACGTATATTCAGATATATTGAAGAGCAATTTAAGAAGTATTTAAGCAAGCCTAATACCTAGAATAAGAAGGTTAAAGAAGCCTGACTTTCACTACTTTCTTCATGCAAATTATTTTATTTGAATAATAATGAGACAGTTTTATTTAAAGTGTTCCGTGGCTTACTCAAGCACATAATTAAGTAAAAGGCACCTGAAAGCAGACACTTGGAGACAAGAAAGGTGTAAGCAGAGCAGTCTATATGGGACTTATTTTTTTGACAATGAGATACTTAATTCCCCTGGAGTAATAAAATCTATTTTTTTGCTTCCATGTGTTTTAAATGATGTAATTTCTAGTATTTCAGATCTGTATTTTGCTTTCATTTTGTACCTTATAGAAACTGTATGGTATTTACAGAAGAAAAGCTTTGTGCCTCAGTGTAAAACGTTCGGGAAGAGGAGGAAAGAGAACAGAGCAGCTAGATGGTGACAACAGCAAGAAAAAAAAACAACCCTGATTTGTGAATAAAGTTAGATACATGATGAATTTAATTAACAAACTTTGTTTAGTTTAATGACAAATGGGTGATATAATTTGGGAATATCTATGAAGTTGCACAATAAAACAAGTAACCAAGGCAAGAAAATGGAAATTTTTCTGAAATAACAGAATCATGACAGTATAGCAAGGAAGTGAACTGTTGGGGGGGGCGAGGGGGGGAAGTAAAGAAAGAAAAGGCATCAATTAATCAAGTATGCTAGTGTACTACTTCTGATATGAGAAAAAGACTACAGTAAAATTAATTTGGGTCAAAAGTTTAGGAATGTTTTTTAAAAAAACGTAAACTGATATAATGCTGGAGATTTCAGCATAAAGCCAAAGGGATGGTTTGGATATGGTCATATTTGTATCTGTTAACAACAACCAAAAAAAGTGTTAGAGAGGTAAATACTACTGAAACTATGTTATAATTAAAGTCTTGGCATTCTTAGCTAATTAGAAAACAAACAGTAGTAATGACTGCATTCCAGATATTCACAGAATGGTAGGCATTGGAAGGGTCTTCTGGAGATTATCTAGGCCTTAGCCTTCCTCGTTGCATCCCTGCATATCCTTACAATGTTCTGACATTCCTCCCAAGTACCCAGTCCCTTCTTCCACATTGTGTAAACTTCCTTCTTCCATTTGAGTTTTTCTAAAAGCTCCCTCCTCATCCATGCATGTCTCCTGCTTCCTTTGCTCAATTTTTATACTCATAGGGATGCACCAGTCTTGAGGTTGGAGGAAGTGGTGCTTGAATATTAACCAACTCCCTTGGGCTCCCCTTATCTTCTAGAGTTCTAACCTATGGAATTTCTCCAAGTAGATCGTTGAAGAGGCTAAAGTTAGCTCTCTTGAAGTCCAGGGTTGCTGTCCTATTTATTACCTTTCTTCTTCCATGCAGGAACCTAAGCTCCACTATCTCATGGTCACTGCAGTGAAGACTACCCCCTTCTTCCACATCCCCAACCACTCCTTCTTTGTTTGTTAATACAAGGTCCAGTAAAACTCTTCTTGTTGGCTCCTCCACCACCTGTGTCAGAAAGTTATCATCAATGCTCTGCAAAAATCTCCTGGACTATGTGAGCTTAGCTGTGTTGTCTTTCCAGCAAATATCAGGGTGGCTGAATTCATCCAAAAGAACCAATGCTTGTGATCACGAGGTTATTTCCAGCTGTCTGTAGAAGGCTTCATCAACTTCCTTCTCCTGATCAGGTGGCCTGTAGTAAACACCTATAACAGTGTCAACCATATTAGCCTGCCCTTGGTTCTCACCCATAAGCTCTTAACTTGTTCTTCATATTACTGAATGCAATAGCCACAACTATCATTGAATTAACCTAAAAGGATTTGTTGTTTCTTTGTCTTTTTTTTTTTTTTTTAATTTTTTTTAGGAAGCACTGACGATTTTAGATTAAATGGTTGTAGAATTTATGGAATAGCTGGTCACAGAGAAAAATTTAGGACTGACAAATCATTGGCTGATTGTTTTCAAATAAGGTCTCTAAAGCTTGGAGAACAAAACAAAAAAAAAAAAAAAATAGTCAAGGAAAAGAGTTCATTGATCAGTTCAATAGACTGAGGAGATGAGAATTCAAATGTTAAGCCTTTCTGGACTTCTGTTTTTATAACTGTACCTGAAGCAGTCATAACAAACTTGGTTGGAGTGCTACATCGCCAGATGAATGAACAAAGATCATAAAAAGGATATTAAGAATTAGCAAAGATTCTACAAAAATGATAAAAATATATACATCTCAAATTACACTAGGCACTTGTATATCGTAAGGGTATCTTTCTTCTCTACCCACTTGGAACTGCACTGCATCCATACTTCCTATTTTCATTTTCATTTTCCATTTGGACAGCTGAGGAATCTTTTGTTATTGTGTACATACCCTAGTGATAATTAAAAGATATAAATTTGATAAATCTTGCTGATAGTATTTAGAAAGTATGTGCATGGTCTTCTTACAGAGCAGTTTGCAGAAGAGGGCTACAAGTAAGACTAAAGGAATGATGAGGTGATCTGAAGAGAATTGGAAGGAGTTTGCAATGGTCAGTCTGCAGAGGGAGATGACTGCTGCCTTTACCACCCAGTGAACAGAGAGGAAGCTGGGGAGAAAATGAGCATTAGTGAGAGACAACTTCCCTACCAAATGTGAAGATAAGGAAGAGTGAAGGTGGATAGGTAGGCTAAGTTAATAATAAGCATGTAACTTTTAATGAAATATGTGAGCTTAAGGCTATTAAAATCAAGCCTAATTCTGTTCCAGTTTTCAATGTAGAATGCAGCTTTCATTTGAGACACTTTCCCATAAGCATTAATAGACAGGAATTTTCCTTAATAAAATTAAAACAACTTCACTTTTGGAGATCTGATTCTTCTCTGATTAGAATACAGAGACAGAAACTTTCTTATTATAGATAATTTTGGGAGATTAGTTTGTGCACTGCCTTTGCCTAGGCCTTCAGTACCTCTTAAAACATCAATAATTTTGTGATCCAAAGTACCAGTTCTGTTGTGCTTAATATTTCAAGCCATCCTGTGTCTTTCTGCTGTCATTAATATATTCATTTCTAAGGATGAAAGTAAGAATAGAACTATCAGAAATTTTAAACAGATAATATCAGGAGAAAGTATCTTGTAGATGAGTTTAGGTTCCCATGGTGAACTGTTAACTGCAGTGAAATCATTGACCAAAACCAGAGAAATATCTTGCATTTTCCCATACTGTTTGTTGAACATAAATGATAAATTCCTCACGGCAATGGGCTTTTGTTTCAGATTAAATGTATATGAAGTTACTCTTTCATCAGTAGTGAGTAACAGTGTTTGAAAGAAGTAAATATAATAATACACTCAGGGTTTTAGTTAATAAAATAGTCACACTCCAGAGAACTTAAGCTAGATTCTACAAAGTTAAACGGTTCAGTGATTTTATTTAATCCCCATGACACTAATACAGAGGTCAAAGGAACTCTTATTTTCAGGGAACAGCCATATTAGTAAAAAAGAAGGCTAGAGAAGTGCTCAGTAAGAAAAGTGACAACAAGAAAAAAACAAAACTAAACCCAGAAAAATACTACAGTTAAAAAAGGAAATTAATTATGAGATAAAAGAAACAGAAGGAAAAGAGGTAGTTCCAATACCTAAAAGGCAATATTCATGGTCAGTCATTCCTACAGTCCAGTCCCTACAAATAAGTGTTTATGTGTACAAAACATAATGTTGGAGAGCGGAATGGGAGTCCTCCACAGGAGCCACCCCACCAGTGCCACACTGACATTCCTTGACACGAAGCCTGTATAAGGATCACAGTGAAAACAGGGCAGCATTATCCAGTGTAAATTGATTTGACTTCGCAGGATGTTTTACTGTACCGTTTGGTTTACACTGCATATATTTGTCTGTAAACATAAACCAGTGCCAAATGAGTTGCCTTCAGGTAGACTGTACTTTGTATGTTGATGTAGTAGAACTGTAGAAGGAAAAGCAGCCAAAGCCATAACCCCTTCTTTACCCTATTTGTATGCACCAAGCACAGTATTCAGTAACAACTATCTTAATTACCTTAGACCACCTCTACTCCCAGGTAGATTACACAATCAAATAACCTGAAAAAAAAAATCAGAACTGAAGCTCAAGGATGGTGGAATAGAGGAAGAAAATATGCAGAACCAGTAATATACAACTTAGAAAAAAAACAGTAAAATGAAGAACTTTTAGGTAATTTTTTCCTCATACCACCAGTAGTAACAGTAGTATGACCACCAGTAATACTGAGTCAAATCACATTTAACAGATGTCCTGGTTTTTAGTTGAGTCAGAGCTAGGTTTCTTTCTAGTAGTTAGAATAGTTCTGTGTTTTGGTTTCAGCATGAGAAAAATGTTGATAACAAACCGATGTTTTCATTTTATCGCTGGAAGTTGAAGGACTTTGTGTTTTGCTAGTCTACAAGGGCAAGAGCTAGGGGGTACGAGGAATATTTAAATTAATAAGCTAAGTTGGTATTTAGACATGCCAATAGGATATTCCATATCATATGACATAATGTTCAGTATATTAATGGGAGTCTCTTCCTTTCTTGCTTGCTCCGGCTTTTGCTGGGACTCTCACTCTTCTGGGTCTGTGGTTTCAGTTTTGAGTTTGTCTCTCCTCCAGGATTGTTATCTGGGAATGAGCTGGGCTTGGCTGGCAGGTGGTGAGCAATTACACTGTGTATTGCTTACTTCCATATTTTATTACTATTATTGTTATCATTATTATTTTAATTTCATTATTATTTTAAGTTTTATTTTATTTTAATTATTAAACCATTTTATCTCAACCTATGATTGTCCTCACCCTTGACCCCCAATTCTTTCCCTTATCCCCTGGGAGTGAGCGAACAGCTGTGTTTGACTGCTAGCCAAGTGTTAGCCAAGTGAAAACACCACAAAAGATAGCCTGTGAATAGTATACTTGAAAACATTACGACAATGCAGCAATGACCTAACAGTGGAAAATGTTATAAGATGTCTAAAACCTGAATTAGTTTGCCTTTTGAAGCATTATCATTCAGATGAATAGTTGTTGTCCTGCAGCAACATTTGTTTCTTGACTCAAATCATGATACAAGATATATGATCCACAAATTACAGTTGCATTGTGGAGTCTTACTCAGGTAATCAGGTTTTCCTCAGAAATTTTCCTACCCTGAAGACTGAAATGCAACCAGATTTATAGAGCTATTTTGGCTGAAGTCTAATGTGCAGCATTGTAAATAATAAGAAATACGTAAGTGAAGTGTGTAGCTTGGGTTATCTCTTTGTAATCAACAAAAATGTGAGCAGGCAAGCAGTTTCTGAAGAGCTTATCCATTCTTCTGTCCAAGGCCGTTTTCATTCTGAAGACATGGGGAAAAGGCATGGGGTATTTTATTAGAAATTCCAAATTCATTAAATTTTAGAGTTTGCTGTTGTTACATTGTAGTGGTTTTTTGTGTTTTGGGGTTTTTTGGGGGATTTTTTCTTTTTTTGGTTTGTGTTTTGGTTGGTTGATTGGGTTTTTTTGAGTACAACTGAATTCCGGCAAAAATAATATTTGGGGTAAGGGGGAAAATGCTATCCTATAATGGCTGAGGAAGTTCCTGCAGTACAAACTGTAGGAGGCAGGGGAAAGCGTCATACCTTTTTTCTTGGACATTCCTGTACGTTTGTTATCCATAAAGATTTTACGTCCATGTATCCCCAAAATTGTCTTTAATTGCATGGTCTATTTTCTGCCTAAACTAGAACAAAATCTGTAAGGAATCTACTTAACATTACATTATACTGAAGTATCTGTAGTGATCCCTACATATCCTTAAAAACTCCAAATAAGCTGCGCTAACTTCTTTCCTTTAAAAGCACAGTTGCCACAAGTGATGGAGATGTTACTGTGACCTCCTTATGTAATATTACAGCAATTAGTCTTTTGATCCAGAAAATGGATCAGTCAGGTTTACTGATCTCTGCTTAAGGCAGTTAAGTCACATTTACAGACCTGCAAAGGGTTAACTATTCACCCTTTCACACCCTGAGCACTTCAAGATAGAAGCCTACTTTTGTAGTAGACAAAAGGTAATAGACAAAATAGGTTTCTCATCCACATTTGTACTCAGAGGTTTTGGTTTCCACAAGAGTCTAAAAACTAGATGTTGCAACAGCCATTGTCACTTGGTTTATGGTGTTTATTATTATTTTCACTCTCTTTTTGTGGTTATTTATCAGAAAATCACAGTAAACTTGCACAACTTGAATGAGGTCTTCAAAAATCTGTGTGAAAGCATATATATCCAAAAGAGAATGTCTTGGCACTTACATTGATCTTTCAATTGTAATTCCTAACATTTACTTAAAAAATTTTGGCACCAAAAAATGTAACTGTATATTTACACTGCTTGTTCTTTGAACGATTTCTTTAGGACAGTAATGAGTAATCAAAACAAAGCCTCATAAAGGAGGTGAGCTAAGAATCTCACATGAATTGCAAACAGCTACTTTCATAGTTGCAGTATAATACTACTTAGCTGTGTTAGAGCTTCACAGAATACACTTACTGGCACTTTGGAGGGTACAGTATTCTGACATGTGTTTGAATTCTCTGTAAGTATTTTTAATGTGAATGGAAATATCCTGTACTATCCAAAGCTTTATAGTAAATGAACACCTCCTAAAACACTGAATATTGGGGCTACTGACTAAACCATGGGAGGAGGTTGCTAAAACCAGGTGTCTGTCAGTGTAAACAGACCAGCACTCTCTGGAGCTGTGACAAAGAATAAAGCTGAGCTCTTTGTTACAAGACAAAAGTAGAAAGCATTTTTAAGCATCTGAATTCAACTATCAGATTTTTTTCCTAACATTTGCCATTAGCATTTATTGCAGAGGCAGCAATAAACCTCAAGATTGTTAAACAAATTAGGACTTGGTACGATGAACTTTAACAAATCCAAAAGAATCTGAAAGGACCCTGTATAAATACACACACAGATACACAAGTAAAATCAAGGACTGTTATCAGTCTGAGGAATAGGTGGCATCCATGTATATTTTCTCTTTTTTTTCTATCTATTTCTTTCTTTCCAGAGAGAAAAATACTCTGTAGCCATGTTGATTTTTATCCTCAAAAAGTGTTCAGACAATGGAAATTTAGGTTTTAAATAATTTATCAACTTCTCTTTCTGCAAAAAGATTCAGAGTTACAGTTCATCCTTGTAGAAATAAAGAAATACCATATAATGAAAATCTCTTATAGAATGGAAATTTTGGTTTCTCAGAACTATCACTATGAAAATTTGCATTTTTTTTTCCAGCTGATCACAGTTAAAGCCAAGAGAAAGGAGAAATGCTCAGATTATTTTTTAATTATGACTTTCAGTTACGACTTCTTAATTTTATGACCACCTTAAACTGTATTTTTAAGTATTTTTAAACATATTTTTTATTATATTTTATTTATATCTTTTAAAAAAAAATAAAGTTAATGCTCAAGTTAGTTTCTTATGGAGACAGGTTTGTGTTAGAATACAAGATTAGTATATATTGAGTGAATGCTAGAATGGTAGCTGGCTTTTAAAAAAACATAAACATCATTACTAAGAATTTGAAAGCTGAATAATTTTAGACTACTCAGGCAAGAATAATCCCATCAGTTTGATGTATGAGAGCAAAATAAAAACACATTCATCTTACTGTTCCTTGTTACAAATTGTGAATTAAGAAAAGCTGAACATTTAATGGTAAATATTAATTTTTTTTCTTTAACTTCCAATTTAAAAATACATGGTTTCATATTATAAAAATTCAGACTGTTGCTGAAGTTACCAAGATCTGTAATATAACCAAAATCAATGTTTAGGATTTGACTTACGATTATAAACACATTCTGTACATGCAGTCTAGAAAATTTTCATCCGTTCTTAAGTCCAAAGTAAGGCTTTGAACCAGTGCACACCTTCACAGCTGCTACTACTAGTAGCAATAATAATAAGTTTTTGGATCCAAGTTAACTATATTTTCATAGAATTGTAGAGTAGCCCAGGTTGGAAGGGATCTTGAAAAATCATCTGATCCAACCTTTTGTGGGAAAGGGACTAGGTGAGATTACCTGACAATCTGTCCAATCACATATGGAAAACCTCCAGTGACAGGGACTCCACCATATCCCCAGGGAGGTTGAAAGACTGAAAGATCGTTCTCACTGTAAAAAATTTCTTTCTTATATCGAGATGAAATCTCTCCCAGTGCAACCTGTACTCATTTCCTTTGTCTTCTCCATGTGGCGCCTTGTGAAGAGAAAGCCTACATCTTCCTTACAACCACACTTTAAGTATGGAATACTGCAAGGAGGCCCCCCCTTAAGCCTTCTCTTCTCCAAGAAAAAAAAGGCCTAGCTCCTTCGGTCTTTCCTCACAGAACATGTTCTCCAGCACTTTGATCATCTTTGTGGCTCTCCTTTGGACCCTCTCCAGTCTCTCCATGTCTTTTTTGAATTGTAGGGACTGTAACAGGACAGATTACTCCAAGCATGGCCTGACAAGTGCTGAATAGAGTTGGGTGATTGCATCTTTATCTCTGTTAGCAATACCCTTGAGGGTGCAGTTCAAGATCCAATTTGCCTTTGTTGCTGCAGCAGCACACAGCTGACTCACGTTCAGCTTGTTGTGCACCAGGCCCCCAAGTCCCTTTCAGAAAGGCTGCTTCCCAGCCACACAGAACCTAGCCTGTACTTGGCTCTTTGGTTATGTCATCCCAGGCATGGACCTTGCACTTCTGTTTGTTAAACTTCATATTGTCCTTGATAGCCCACTCTTCCAGCTTGCTAGGTCTCTCCATCCGGTGGCTTTCTCTTCTGATGTGTCCCCCTCACCACTCACTTTAGTGTGATTAACAAAATTGGTAAGGGTGCTTTCAGTCCCATTGTCTAGATAATTTATGAAGATGTTGAACAATCATCCCAGTATTGATTCCTGGGGGATCCCACTTGTGACAAGTTGCCAGACTGAGTAAAATCGATTGATCACCACCCTCTGAATGCGGCCTGTTAGCCAGTTTCCTACCCATCTCGTGGACCACCCGTCCAATCTGTATCTTGCCAGTTTGTCTAAGAGGAGGCTGTGGAAAACAATGTCAAATGTTTTACTGAAGTCCAGATAAATGACATCCACTGCTCTCCTCATGTCAATAGAAAGTTATTTTGTTGTCATCTATAAACCTCTTTACAGTTTGAGTGGACACACTTTGAAGCTTACAGTTTGGATACTTTGAAAGTATCAGGAAGTAGAAACCAAAAATTTTATTTTATAATTTTCTTTACCATTTATAGAACTTGCAAATATAGTAGAAATTTCTGCAGGACAACTGGAAGGAGTTTCTTCCTTATGTTTCTTTGTATGTAGAGAATATTAAATACAATAATATAACAACTAGGGGTTTTTTTGTATTTGCTCTTTAATCTGAAAGAAATTATCTACACTGAAAAAGATAAAGAACGATTTCAAATAAATATTGTTGAAATAAGGAAATCAAATTACAAAGATTAAGTGAAAGGACAACAAAAAGCCAAGGCAAAAGCAGAGTACCAGTTTAAAGAAAGGTTTTTTCTGTTTCCTTAAAAAAAGCCCCACCACCTGCAGACAAAAGCCTACACAAAACTAAACAAAAAAACCACCCAAAACCAACAAGACAGACACAGTTTTAAAACATGTGTTTTGTAGTTTAAATAATTAGTTGTATTGAAAAGTGATTGAAGATAATTTCAGGAGATCTGCTTTCTGAACCCCTCTGGTAAAGGTTACATTTACCGAGTGAAGAAAATTTACCATTTCCATAGAAACTTGGTAAGCTGGATGTGGTGGTTTCAGCCACAGCTGAGACCATGAGGTCCTTCACTCACTTTCCCAGCCTGGTGAGATGGGGAGAGAAGCACATCAAAGGCTTGTATGTTGAAATGAGGACAGGTAGAACTCACTCACCAGTTATAGTCACAGGCAAAACAGACTTGACTTGGGGAAGAAAAAACAAATTTATTTCATTACCAATCAATTTGAGTAGGATAGTGACACATAACAACCACACCTGAAAATACCTTCCCTCACCCCTCCCTTCTGCGTTGGCTCAAATTACTTTGCCCCCAATTTCTTTACATTCTTCCACCCAGCAACACAGGGGAACAGGGTATTTGCTGCTCTTTCCAGCATGAGATCCCTCTCGTGGGCAAAATGAGTCCAGGAGCAAAGTGTTCCAACACGGGCTTCCCATGGAGCCACAGACCTCTTTGGGCCCAGCTCCCAGTTCCAGCATGGGGCACGTTCACAGGCTACAGATGGGTCCAGCACACCTCCCACCTCCTCCCCTTGCTCTGGCATTGAGCATCTCTAGGGGGTCTCCTTGCTTATCATGAGTACTCAAAGTCACAGATCTCCTCAGGCACAGCATCCTGCTCCATCATGGAGTCCTCCAAGGCCTACATGTGGGTATCTGCTCCACCATTGAACCTCCGTGGCTGTAGGTGATCCTCATTTCCTACCCCGCTACTCTTCTGCCTGCTGATCTGCATGTCTGAGGTTCTCTGTCTCCCCTCCTCCTCCTTTCTTCTGTCAAAGATGCTCTTTTTGTTCAGGCCAATGATGTTTTGTTCAGGCCTATAGTCTCCTGATAATTCTATCCTCCTTTGCCAGACCTGTTCTTCCCCTCATAAATATGGATTCATGCATGTGTTTCCCTGTTGCTAACTGGATCAGCCTGGGCTGGAGATGGGTCCACCCTGGAGCCAGGGGAGCTTTGCGAAGCTTCTCACGGAGGCCATCAGTGTAGCCCCTTCCCCCACTACCAAAAATGGTGCCTCACCACAAACCCAACACGCTGGAGCATGAGAATCTAACAGAGGTGTTCTAAGAGCATTAACTATGAATTTTTATTATTTTTTTTTTTTTAATGCAAAAGAATTACATAATGTAAGAATTTAATGTCTGAAGAAAATATCTCTAAATTTCCAGCTGGCCCATAAGGGCTTTTTATGTTGATCTACTGATAAACTTTTATCATAATCTTTTAGAAATTACTTTGTGTACTAATAAACCCCGAATTGGAAGAACGGTTGCTAACTGCATTTCTAATATAGTCATTGAATATAGGAGGGTGCTAACATCCAAAATCAAATTACTACTTCCAAAGTGTATCACACAGAGAAGCCACTTGTTGTGAGAGGTTTAATGTGGTTTTGTCTACCATTTTTCTAGGTATGAGAAAACAGACACTTTTGGGGTTAGGCATTTTATCCCTGACTCTGAAAAGTGATTGACAATGGAACCTTCTTCCCCGTGTGATGGGTGAGGTGTTGCTACCTTTACCCAGCTGCATACTTCAACAAACAACACAGAATCTCTTTTTTTTTACTCCCTAGGACATTTGAGCTGGTCAGTAAAGAAAAAATGTAGATCAGCTTGATGTTTTTGGGGGTTTGTAAGGAAGGGTTGGCAGTGGGTTGAAATTGAAAAAAGTATGTATAAAAGAATTGAAAAGGTAAGCTTAAGAGGATCATTTTCAGTGTTTCCTATTTTACAGTAGGACTGTGAGGACACAGATAATATTTTTCAGAGTTTACTGGTGATTGTGTTTTAGGTCCTGCTTTGTCAGCTCATATTAAATATAGCCTTTCTCATTTAAATATAATTTATATGATAAAGGTCTGCTACTTTAGTATATACCACATCACTTGTAAGGGGGAGATGGGTCTGCCATATGTATCTAGAAGCAAATAGCATTTCCCTCCCCCCTGTAATTAATACAGTTAGAGTCCTGGAGCTTATTCTATAACATACTGACATGAGCTGACATATAAGCCTCTACAGTTCAGAGTAGCCAATTATACCTGCTGACTGTCTGCTGGTAGCCATGGTATCTGCAGGCTTTGCTGGTTGTTCTCACAGCAATCTAAGAGCTTAAATAAGCTCAGACACTGGCTCAACTAGTTCAAAATTCATACTGCTCTGACTTTTGCAGAGGGATCACACTGCCACTCATTAGGGACTGAAGTGCAAGGCTGTGGAGCCCAGAGGGCTTTGTGCTATGCCAAGTATCCTTCACAGGATTTTTCTTAGGCTCATGCAGATGTTTCAGCAAAATTTAGCAAAATTCTAGAGCTTCTATTTATGCATCTGTTCTTCATCTAAATTTGGGTTTATGCTGTGTCTGATTATTTTGTGAAAACTCTATGCAAGCAATCTATGATTAAGTTAAAAGATTCTGCTTCTTTATTTATGCTATGGGTCTAATTTCTTTTGAGAAAGCAAAAGAGAAACAATGTCAAATCATCCAAACTATTTTTAATCACTGAATTTGCACATTTAAACATGATCAGCCAAGCACTCCCTATCATGTCCCTGCTTCTGTTTCATGTGTTTGTAATTTGAAAGACACCTTGGGAAGAAGGTGACTCTACCTGCAGTCTTAGTTAAAGTATGAAAACCTCTTATTTTCTGATCTGACGGAAAAGCAGTTGAGTTTGAGTTTTTAAAAGGATTTGAATTATTGAATTTGAATAGATACACAACTTGAGCCAGGAATTCCCCTTCGCTACAAGGAATTAATGTCCAAAAGAACAAATTGATTGTGCAAAAATAAGAAAAGTTATCTGTGGTAAGTTACATTTTAGTTCTAAACACTGAAATTACCCCATGAAAAGAAAGCTGAAATATTTCCAGGGTAGCAGGTGCACTTTGCACTATTCTGCAATCTGTTTCTACTGGACAGCCTTTGCAGAAGTGTAATTGAGAAACATTAGTGCTTCTTACATAGCTTCGTCTTTCTGCTTAAAGGAGTTTCATTGAAGTATCGGCTGTGATTGTTCAGTTATGTCACTTTTGAAGAGAAGGATCACTTTCTGAACTGCAGTTTTCTCTTACCTGTGCTAACTGAAATTCTTGTCAAGATTAAAGGTGTGTTAACTAGAACCTCTTTAAATTTCTTAAGTTTCAAAAGGTCCACTTGTTGTAATACCTGAACTGTACACAAGGCTTATTACACAATGTTAATTATCTACTCTGAGAACTACAAGAAAGAAATGAACACAATTTATTTTTAGTGAGTTTTATTTGCCCCTAAACAGTTTTTGGAAAAACACTTTTTGAGCACTATTCTTTGTCTAAAAAGGTAAAAATTTTCAGAGGGTCATATTTTATCCCTCAAAAGGCTGTCCAAGCTCCATGATTTTGAGCTCGTTTTCCAAAGAAATTACAGTAAATTTACATAGTGGAATGTCCTTAGATATCATTTTTCCTCCACCAACTCAGTTAATGTTTACTATGCTGTATTAACTGACATGTAGAATAATAACATGACTTTCTAGTGGGATAGCTAAATATTGAGATAGAAAAGTTCAAGCATACTAGCTTTCTGCATCATAAATATAATATTTTCCAGTGTTACATTTTTTTAGATTTCTGCCTTGTTCTAGTTTTCCCTCTTGTCACATTCTATGAAAATTTTATCCCATCCTGAAAAGTAAGGTGTTTTTATTAAAAACTCTTGCCTCTGTAGTCACATAAGTATGTTAGAGCTTCAGTTTCTTGGGTAAATACTAAGATCTTTCAGACGTTGTTGTATTGTGACATTTAACTGCAGCTCTGCATGATATGCCACTTAGATCTGTACAGCCCAAAAGGAAGCAGCTCACACAAATGTAGTGCTCTTCAGAGCTTTTCAATTACTGAGTTTATTTGATTTAAATTATTTAATCCTACTTTGCTTTGTATTTGTTCTGTGTCCTCTGATCGTGCGTATATTGTTATGAATTAATAACAAAGCATATTGCAAATATAAACAAGTGCAGTAATATTAATATGATGATGAATAAATAAACATCAGTACTGTAAACAACTTACCAAATAATTTCAAGCAGAAATTAACAATTCTAGGATCATCACTAAGTCTGCCTAGAAGACAGACAGATTATACAGGAATTGTTTTTATTTACCTACCATTTGTATTCTTCAATAACCAGAAAATTATCCAGACATAAAACACTAACCTTTGCAAAAAAATGAAGACACTGCATTGAACCATCAGTATGGCTACTGCAAAAACATGTCTATAGTGCCTAACTATTTTTCCACCTAAATTTCAAAGATATAACAGGTCTTTACTGCTTCAGATTGCCTTTTTGTTTCTTTTTACAATTTCCACACCATTAAAGTTAATAATGCACTGCATTGGAGTTAATAAGTGTTATTCATAAATTTACTTTTAAGTTGAACAAATTCCTTTCTACAATTCAATTTTTGAATCACTGGGAGCTTTTATTAAATTAGCTCTCTACATATTAATTCATCTTGGCAGATGCTATTATTATTCTTGTGATAATGCTACATCAGAAGACAAAAACACAGCATATTGGGACTCTATCCACGCCTGCTCTTATCACCTCCCTTACTGTTTATAATAATATGAAGTAAAGCTCTTGTGATATAAATAATGTATTATTTATTCTTAATGTTTCAGGAGCACATTGTGCCTTTTGTAGCTAATAACGACTCTTTTTGAACTTTAAATAATGCTAATAGTTCTGTTAGCTTTTGGGAAACAACACACAATATTATTAGAGAGAAGTTAATTTTAGCTTTTGACTTCTCTTTTCTGAGGCTAAATAAACTACACTAAGAGTGCTTTTTCTCTTTGTTTTCAATATTCAGGTCACACAAATAGGGTAAGTCTAGTAAAGAAATTACACCAATTTCACTATTAAAAGAACAAATGGAATAATTAATGTAAGGTAGATCTGTTTCATGGTTTCCATCAGCTTTTTCCTACTTATCTCTTTCAGAGGTTAGAGTCAGTTTTTTAAAAGTATTTGGGAATTGTAATAGACTATCAAAAAGTCTAACACTACCTCTTCAGTATATTTTATTCTGGAGAGATACCACTGTAGATCTTTTCCACTAATTTCTCGAAGTAAGGAAGCAAACCCAGGTTTGCTATAACAATGTCAAAATGTATTTTGAACTTATATTTCCTAATTCATTTCTCCAAAATAAATATCTTGTGTGGCTTTTTAAAAAAAACTATATATTTAAATAAGTAATGTGTTCTTCATTGTCCCAGCAAATTAAATATCTATATTATTAGGAATAAATTACCTACATACTAGATTATTTTTGGTGGTGGTGGGGTGTTTTGTTTTTTTTTTTTCACCTGCTTTGCCCTGGGACTGTGGTTGCATGTTGAGTGAAAGGGGAGAAAGAGGAATAATTTTTTGACACTAATGTGATTAATGGATTGATGACTAGCTATTACTTTGTTAAGTATGTTCTGATCTAATGAATTAAACTATTGTCTTGAGGTAAGTACATTTCATAATTACTGTATTATTGTATTTAATGTTTCCATTACTTAAAGTCTTGCTAGATTCCTAAAACTTTTTTTTTTTCTTTAGCACTGTTAATTTATTTCTAGATACTGCATTGTAGTGATACACACATGTTTTCTGTTTCTCATACAATGAACTATTTTTTGGTTGGTTTTGGTTTTGTGTGTTTTGGGGGTTTTTTTTGTTTTTTTTCTTTTTTTCTGGGAGGATAAATTTTCATCACAGAAAGAAAAAGAAAGTTCAACAAATATAATATTTTTCTCTCTGCCCTCATTTCTCTTTTGTAAATTGGTGGGCACTGAAAACTTAACTACTTAAAGGCTTTAATGAAAGAGCAATTAAAAAAAAAAATACACAGCTTCTCATACAATAGAAATAAAGGTCTTTTCCATCCCCGTCCTTAAAAAGAGAAGGTTTCTGGAAAGCATCAGGATACTAAGAGGCTAGTTTCATTTTTATTTTTCAGTAAATATTTCAATGGTCAAAGTGATAATGGATTTCATATGTTTTGGGAATAGAAAAGAAATAGTTCCATTATGTATTGGAAAGTATTTTTCTGTTCACTGAAAATTACAGTAATGGCAATGCATTGTTAACCTGCTAACCCTACCCTGATTTAATGGTATCTGAAATAATGCTAAGATAATAAGCAGGGTCAAGTAACCCTACAGTGTTCTAAGTGCAGCATTCTGTGTCTTGAATATTTCCTTTTTTGTGTCACAGCGAAACAGTGTTCAGAGCAGATTGTTTTATTTAAATCTGATAATATAATAATAGCGAGAGTAAATGGCACTTAGGAAACTAATATTAAAAAATCTTCTGGAGAAATAAGTTATTGGTTGCATTAAAAGCAAAACTCATTTCATTATGAAAAGGACAAGGACTAACACAAATTGGATTAAACACCCACTGGATGTTAAATAAGGCCATTTTTAAGTCTCTTTTTTTTTTTTAATGATTCTTTAGAAAAAACAAATTCATATGCCACAATAAAGAAGACTGAAAATTTTCTTTAATTGTTTGTTAGCATTATCTGAAAGCTGCTATGGTCAGAAGCATTTGATGCATTTCAGAAAGAAAGGATGTCCTTTTTCATACAACACATGAAAAGAGACTGAAAAGAATGAAACACTAATGCAATTTCACATAACACATGCAAAACACTTTTCTTCTACTTTTCTTCTTCTTTTAACATTATTTGTTTTCCACAACAGTATTTCTGATAGAACTTATGATATTCACTATTCTATATAGTATTAAAATTCATGAAATATTTAATAATTGGCAAGATTTTGTGGACAGAAACTTCGATGAAGCATTTCCTGCTTTAACAAGCAGCTCTATGCTATTCAATACTGAATGATGCGTGAGAATGTTGCTGTCAGATTCACTACTAATATGCATTGTTCTCCTTTGTAATCAATATCTTCAATGGCTGATGACTAGCAGGGAACCAGAAGTGTGAGAACATTTAGTTGCTTGTCTTGCCATGCATTGTCATTTAACTTCATCTTAAAATCTGCATTCAGATGTCATTGAACACAGGTAAGATCATACAAACCAGGACCTTGAAAATTATCCTTTTTTCACATTGGTATTATGTTTATCGTGATATAAGTCAACTCACATTTTCAGTACAACTAAAGAACAGTCAATACCCATGTCACTAATCCTCTAAGAATTTTGTTTTCAGAAATATATATATCTATATATTTGTAGTTATATATCATTTAATTTGTTCTTATATAAAGAAGAATACATAATACATGTTTTTCATGTGTCTGCTAAATGACATTAGGAAACTTAAGCTTATCACAGGCACAATATTTTAAGGAAATACTTCTCCCACAAGTTTGTTTAATTGCTGCTGATCTACTGATAGTATTCCTTTCGCTTTCTGTAAAACAAATTATATCTAAAAAACTTATTTCCTCAAAATCACAAAGATATGAAGTTCTGTTGTCACTTAAAATGTTATTTTCCCTCAGGTTTGCAAGATATATTACTGATGTTTCAGGAACTGATAACACTTTCCACGATATTTTTTTAGCATAACTAATGTTACTTTCTCAGCTTACTTACTACTTTGTTGTTTAGACTTGGCCAATGACAATACTAGATCTTGTTTACAGTAATACAATATTATTAGTCACACACTTGTCCCCTTTTCCCTCTCTAAAAGACATCATCTCAACTTCATCTATATGACCCCTATTTCTTTTTCCCAGTTGAATATTTTTGGGTTTTCACCTTCATTAAAATGCTGTTTGCTTAGGTTGACTCAATTTATTCCATACGACTGCAGAGTCCTTCCTTTACCTTCTTAGTGTTATTCAGAAATCATGAACAGTGAAGTTACATTAATTTTCTCATCACTTATGAAACTCTGAATAGCACCAGTCTCTCTAGATCATGCAATGTTATTAATGTTCATATAATTCAGTGAAGATTTCACACTGCTAACTCTTTTTTCCCCAATAATTTTTTAGATATTTACTGTATATTCTTAGAGAAGACTTGTATCAGGTTTCCTATTTTGCATAAATTACATTGATCGCAATTTATTCTACACCAGTCTTTAAAAATTACATTGACATTTATTTATTTTATACCATTCTTTAATTATTTTTTAACAAATAAGATATTAATGTCCCCCTGCAGTTAATGGAAATCTATGATAGCTATCACTACCTGAATCATTCTGTTTGCCCTTCCTGAATATTTTGTAGAACATTTGCTCTATGTCCGTTTAACAAAATTTCTGTAGTATATCAACATTCATTAAAAATAGATTTCAGCAAGCCACATATCTTCTCATTCAGCTTTTTTACAAGTCCCACATGCAAGTTATCAAGACCTGATGATTTAAAAATGTTTATCCCCCATAAATCCCCCTGGAGTATTACATTCCTTTACTAATGGAAAATAAAGTGCTTTATCATTTTTATATGATATACCCCTGTTTCTTTCCAAATACATAAATTATTTATTGAAAATTTCTAGCTGTTCTATCAGCACTTTCCTAAGCATTTTGAAAAATGTTATCCAGTCTCTCTTATTATAAGACTATGTTATTTCTAAGATTTCTTGTGTTTCTGTCATAATTTGGAAGCATCTATTTTTTTGACTCCTCCCAGTACTGTGTTTTCCTTGATGTTTTCAGACCTCCTTGATAATCATCTCCATTCACTAACTGGGTTGAAGTTTACCTTTTTCTTTTATTTGAATTATGGTTCTAGTTCCTAACGTTCTTGTTTACAGTATACAATAAAGCATGCTACAAGGCTGTACAGATTAATTAATTGTGTTATAGATCTTGAACCTGGTCTTTTTTTTTTTATTTGAATTACAGTTCTAGTTCCTAACATTCTTGTTTACAGTATACAATAAAGCATACTACAAGGCTGTACAGATTAATTAATTGTTTTATAGATCTTGAACCTGGTACAGGATACCTAATTTATCATAATTAACCACTGGTTAGGCAAACTGTGCTTAAGAATGGTGGTTACTTTTTTACAAATGCATGTTTAGCTAATAATTTATCTAAATAAACAAGATATAATGTTCACAGATCATGAACACTTTTCATTTTATATTTTAATTGTGAGTAGAGCTGTGAAAATGAGCAGATATAATTCTAAGTGCGATCAAATACATGTTTGATGCATTTGCAGCTCATGATGCATTTGATGTATGGTAAATGAACTTTATGATTATTTCACTTTCTTCTTCTTTCCTTTTAACTTTCTATTATTTTTCCTTTTGAGTTCTTTTGTTTTCTTTATCTATATCAATGCATCTGTCACCCTGAGCAACTAAAACTACAATATTTAGGATTATTTTCCTCTCACTTTTTCTGTATCCCTCTTTATTTTTTACATTTTTCTATTGTAATTTAAAATAAATGAAACATATCTTTCTTAAAAATTAAAGATTCTGAAATTAAATACAAACTGAAAAGACAATTATAAAAATGGGAAAACAAACCAAAACTGTGGGTGAGGTTAGTTCACAGAGAAAAGGGAGACTGAAAGAAGGAAGTGGAAAGAAATACAATTTAATATATAGGGATTATTAATTAATTGTTCATGTTTTTTTTTTTTTTTAAATTTTAGACTTAATAAAAAATTTAAAATTGCATACGAGTAAAAAATTTTTATTTGAAGTTCTGATGTTTTCCTCCAAAAATATACCTACATGCTTATCTGAGTAACATAATTGAAGTCAATGGAAAAACAAAATAAAACAAAAAAAACCCCAACAAAAACAACACCCCTGAGAATTTACGCTGATATGCACATACATGCAAAACTCTGCACAATAACCTCATCTGTATGAATGAGTTCTTTTCATTACTGTGTTTTCAAAAACTACCATAGCAAAATCCATTACCCACTTTTTCATCTAAAAGCTTCCACATATAATAAAATACATTACCTCAACATACAGTTTAATTAACTATGGTATCCATCATGGACCAAGTTCAAGGACATTTGCTTAATGAAGCATTTATTTTTATTTCTATATCCAAAACATAACCTTTTAATTGATTAAAGCTATGTGTAACCTTTGTTTTCTGATTTCCTGATTTGTCTGATTCTAAGACATTTCCATAAAATTTAAAAGTGCGTGGCAACTATTCAATATGGTCTAATTTGATCCTGAAACCTATTTTTTTCCCAAAGATCAAGGAATACCCAGTAGAAGTTCTCTGCAATATGATGCAGTAGATAAAATCAAACTGTAAATGAAAACTTTTAATATATCTTCTTTTTAAAATTAGTAAAACAAATAGTCTTTTATTCTCGGTGCTACAACTAAGACTTCCATTTGTGCACATGCAGATAATGATATATTTTCCAAGGCATGTCTGTGATACTTAAAAATTAAGGAAAAATATAAAATGGTCTGCACATTTTAATATGTGGATTTACTAAAACTAATATAGCAAATGTACTGGGATTGACTGGGATTAAATAACCTTCCTTCACAGCAGCCTCCATGGTGCTGTGCTTTGTATTTGTGGCTGAACTGGTTTTGATAACATGCCAATGTTTTGGATTTTACTGAACGATTCTTGCACAGCATCAAGATTTTTACTCTTTCCCCACTCCCTGTCCCGAAGTGAGTAGGCTCGAGCTGTGAATTTGGGAGACGACATAACCTGGATAGCTGGCCCTGGCTGACCAAATAGGTATTCCATGACATATGATATTGTGCTCTGCAATGAAAACTCAGGGGGAGGAGGAGGCAGGGCTGATGTTTGTGATTATGGTATTTGTCTTGCCAAGCAACTGTTAGGTATACGGAGGCTCTGCTTTCCAGAAAATGGCTGGACATATGCCTGCTGATATGTAGTAGTAAGTTAATTCCTCTTTCTTTGCTTGTACCTGCAGCCTTTGCTTTCCGTATTAAACTGTCATTATCTTGATCCATGCATCTTCTTGCTGCTTTTTTATTTTGTCCCAGTCCCACAGGATAGGGGGAGAGGCTGAGTGAGTGTTTGGCTGCCAGTCAGAGTCAATACACCACAGCAACAAAATCTCTGAGGTCACATTTAATATAGCGTAGCCTCTTAATTCTGAACTTTTGTCTCTGTTCTTAAAGATAAGATAATACTTATAATTTTATATTGGAAAAAAATGGTATCTAGTGCTCTACTGACTCTGCAAAATGTACATATTCACCTATTAACAGGAAGAATAAGTAAACTTAAGAAATAATTTTTGTTTGTTTATACACTTGTAATGATTTATTCCTTTAAGGAACAGATTTATCAGGGCTATCACAAGTTGATCTTCATCACTTACTTGTTCTCACAATGAAATCACTCATTTTCTTAAGCCACTGCACCTATAGCTCCTCTAAAACTCCTCAGTTACACTCACAATAATTCTGGAGAAATACAGAACAGCTGTGGTGAGGTGCCAGAAATGGATATGAAGCCAGTACTGTGGCAGAATAGAGAGCAAAGGGAACTGAAGATTTAAAGCTGTAGGTCACAAGTCTGTCTTTACTACATGGCCTCCACAGTGAGAAAGGAAAGGACCTAGCTTGCCTGTCTGTTTGGTTATGGCCTGTGTTTATTAACTGTGCTAATTAGCTTGGAAGAGATCAAAGACTTAGTATTTGATATTAATAATTAATATTCTATTTATTTATTTATTTATTTAACAGATACTGTATTTTCACAGGTAAAATGGCTTTAAATACCAAGTGCTTCCACATTCTGATGAGAAGGATGTGTTTAGTCATGGGAACTATTTTCATTTACAGGCTGGATGGCAAAATCCTCATGGCTCTACGCTGCACTGTGCAGAAACGTGTATCAGTTTACAAAGGCACATTAGGACAAAAACCCGTGTTGGCATCAATTGGAAAGACACCAGAGCTGACTGCAAGGACAGTTAGTTGTTGGTAGCAACTCACTATGTGGCCTGACTGTCTCAGATAAACTCAGATTAGATCACTGCTGCTCTCCCTCTACTTAATTTATACAGTAAAGAAAAAAAAAAAAAAAAAAAAAAGTATGTGCTAATGTTAATGGGAAACATTAAGAGGAGAAACCAGTTGGAGAAACTCAGTCTCCTATTTTTAAGGCTCTGCAACCTGTTATTAGATTTTCTTGTGTCACAAAAAGCTAATACACTGAACTGTGCCTCCATTAAAAAACAGTCTGAAACTTATCCAAAATGACCTTGCACAGCTTTAAATAAAACTTAAAGAAGTGTTTACACATCTAATCATTGGCTGTAAACAAACACAGCTATGCATTAGGAGATGATTAACACAAGTTAGAGGTCCAGGAGTGTGGAAGCTTTATCCATCATTTAGAACATTTTAATTAGGACCACAATGAAATCCTGGTACATATTAGTACTTTGCATTCCAGATTATAGTTGACACATTGCTGAAGTCTCAGGGGGCAGGGGGAAGAACCAAACCACACAACACAAAACATTAATTGTCTCTCCTCTAAAAGAGAGGAAACAAAAAAAATAAAATCACTTATGTTAATCTTCAAAAGAATAGATTCATAAAACTGTGGACCAAAACCAGTGGACTACAAAATTAAGTAATTTTTTATCACAGCTATGGGAAATAGAAAATAAGTGATTTAAAGAAGAAGTAATTCATAACAATTAGTGAAATTGACAAAAGTCTTAAAAATACATTTTGTATTCTGCATAAGTTAAAGGGAATATGCCTATTTGGCATAAACTCTTGCACAGCTGAATTTCTATTTACTTTATTTACTGTTGAGGTTCCCATTTGGTGCCATTTTTTAAAGTCTGTGCAATAAAATTTCCAGAATCACTTTGCAAGAAGCAGAAACAAATCCTTATCCATATTTGTTTCCCTATGTAATGGGAAGCTTCTTTACAATACATAGAAATTAAATACGTTTTTCAACACTACAGCCCTGCCTAGACTGGAAGAAATAACCTATTTTTCAACTGTTTTTTCTCCTTATTCCAGCTACCTTTTGTCTTAAATTGTGAACTTGCTTCTTAATGAACACTGAAGAATTTTCAGTTACAAGAAACTAATTCCAGTAAGCAACATGATTAAAACACCTTTACTTCATGAAGGTAGAGGATCTGGCAGTCCCTAATGGGTGAACTTGTTCTCATCTGAACATAGAGACAATCTTGCTTGTCTCAGCTATTCCACAGAAATGAGCTTAAAACCTCTGAGTGAAGCTAGATGTAACTGTGATGTGCCTTCAGTTGCCTGAAATTCAGGTGGAAATTGCTCCATGCCTCAATATATGAAAAGGAAAAGAAATGTCACTTTTGAGACAAAAGTTTAGGCATTCTGAATGGCTAGGAAGTAAATAATCATCACATTTGGGTCATTTTTGTATGTTTGTTTTGGTTTTTGTTGTTGTTTTGTTTTGTTTTTTTTTAATTTTGAAACATTTATTTTTTCAATAGCTTAAGAGTAATTCCCATAATTAATGAATTTAGTGCAGCATTTTGGACATTCCTCTGCCAAAAAAAAACCCCCCACAAATGGGCCAAGGCAGAAACTGTAAACAGAGAATGAGAAGCATAATAAAGGCATAATGTTATAGTTCTGCTGAAATACAGGACAAAAAAAAGACAAACAAAAAGTATAGGGTGAAAATCAGTTCTAGTTTGAATGTTTGTTATCTTTGTTATCTGCATAAAAAATTCAGTTTCCATGAACTACAAATTAGGACTCTATTTTAAGTCTTCACAGTGTAATAAAATAGTATTAACTGTGTAAGATGGCAATATGCATGTTCATTCAACTTGAGAATGTTCTTTTTTATTTCACTAGTGAATGGTGTTTCATTTGCTAAACATATTCCTGTAATTATTAGACAAGAAACAACTAATACAGGTGCCCCGGTTTTATTTATTGTTTTGTTTTGTTTTGTTTCATTTTTGCATGGTTAGTTGGTTTTCACCAAGAGTTTGTGAAAAAATATGGATTTAACAAAGTAAATTCTTTGTATTACTCACATTTTAAAAAAACACCAAGATTATTTAATCTCTAGGCCTATAACTTTAACAATAGTTAACTATTGTTGCTATGGGAACTATAAACAATGAAGATAATATCCCAGCTGCATTTTTAAATATTTTGCCCAAGATAATTAGATAAATCTGAAATGAAGAGTTTTTTTTCTTCTATTAAATGTTGATGTGTTGGATTGCTTTTATTTCTTGACTCATACCTTACAACAAAAGTTACTAGAGCTGTAGCATGAGTCACAGGAAGTTACAGAGAGGGTATTATTTTTTAAAAGTAGAAGATCTTATGTCTCATTCAGAGGTCAAATTTTATCCCCACAAGATTCAGCCTTGAATTCTTAGTTGTTTGTGAACCTTCAAAATTTCTTGGATTACTATGAATGAAGATGATGGTTCAATTATAGACATTTTTTTTTACATTATTAAAAACATGTTAATCTAATTTTTTCTTAGACCTCCATGTAGCAGATATGTGCTATATAGCATAGGTGGCTTAATGCAGTCACTGAAACATTGTCAGATGAATGTCTTTCCAAGGACAAGTGTTGTGTAAAAGACAGGAAAAAGACAGGAGTACTCTGCTCCAGATGCAGGCACATTGGGATTTGTTTAAGATTATCACATCTAGGTGTTTACAGTGTAGGGTTCAGGGTTCAATCTGAGATAGATACATTTTATATAAAAGTGGCTGAAGATTAGCTAAAAACCTACACTTCTTTTATAGGCAGTAGCTTTCAAAGGAATCTAGAGACTGACTCAGCTAATTCGATTACTTGTGTACACATGGACATCTAGTCTCCTCTGTGACTCTCTAAGGAACTCAAGTCATATATAAAGGGATTACAGATATCAGACTTAAGAGATATCTGAAACTTGCTCCAGTAGGAGAGCGAGGAAAATATAGCAATACAATTAATAGTAAATGCTTATTTTCAGTCACTGGAATCTCTCCCTAGAGGGATTCAGTGGCCTGTGCACAGAGTGCATCTGAGTTTGGCCTCTAGTTGTCAGTCCGCAAAGCAATGATCTGTTTATATTTTGTCATACCAGTCAGCGGACATTTTAGGGTAATCCAAATGACACTAGATTCCCATGTAAAGGAAACATATGTTTTCTCCTAGTTATCTAATTTGAGGAGAGCAAAATTGCTTTGTAGGCTCCACCAATGATATCTACCAAATATTTAGTGAGTATAATAGGAGCTTAGACATCCATCTCACTTGTAGACATGTATTATAGATTAGTTGATATCTGAATCCGCAGCTGAATCTTGCCAGAAGAGATCACCATATAAATACTTGCAGAGACTCCAGTCAGCTCTGAAGACTGCAGGATATTCCTAGGAACTATGCTAAGGCACATGGAGAATAAGAAGGTGATCAACTAACATGGCTTCACCAAGGGCAAATCATGCCTGACCAATCTGGTGGCCATTTATGATGGGGTTACAACATTAGTGGATAAGACTAAAGCAACTGATGTCATCTACCTGGACTTGTACAAGGCATTTGACGCTGTCTCGCACGGCATCCTTATCTCTAAATTGGAAACATGTGGGTTTGATGGATGGACCACTTGGTGGATAAGGAACTGGCTGGATGGTCGCACTCAAAAAGTTGTGGTCAACAACTCAGAGTCTGAGTGGAAACCGGTGACGAGTGGTGT